>NC_140165.1:163749380-164012380 GCF_963971535.1 Notolepis coatsorum | reverse complement strand
TCTCGAGACAGTGGATCCATAGATGGACCGAGCATAGCTGCCTTTAAGCAGTTCTTTGAGACAACATCGTACTTGTTCTCCATCGAATTCTTCGTCAATGTCAAAAATCCTCTCATAGACGACTTTCTTAATCTCTGTTGTAACTGCCTCACATGTATCGATGCAGCTTCTCAGTTCAACTGATGGTGTGTTGTGACCTCGTATTTCAAGGTAGGCGCTCAACACTGCCTCTTTCTCTTCCTCCAGAGCTTCGGACATTAATGCCAATTTGCTTGCATTAAGTTCCGACTTGAGCTGGTTTCTTGACTCACGGACTCCAGTTTTCCACCTCTCATACGCTGAGGTGAGTTTTCTTTCCTTCCTCTGTGCCTCTTCTTGTTGCTTTTCAAGCAATTTAGGGGTTGGATATCTTATTCGGTCTGAGCGTCGGAGGTGCTCCTCGCCGTCCTCCTGACTGTGACCCTTGAGGCTATTTAGGATTTCTTTTTTGTTTAGAATTTCCTTCTCTATACGTTCCCTCTCAGTAGTATCTAGCGTTTGTTCGAGAGCCACTTCGAGCTTACTAATTTTAAACTGTAAGCTATCTATTTGATTTTCCAGCTCTAATTGTGGAGGATGGTGCTCAGTCTCTACTTGCTTCATTTTTAAATATGCAAATTAAATCTGATCTGAATAATAAACCGTCGTTTTTTACTATTATTATAAAATATCAGATAATCCTTGCTATTGTTACTGCACCAAGAATCCTAATTGTTTATACTACTCAGAGAGGACCAAACCTAACACTGAATAATGTGATGAATAATGAATATTATAAAACTTTCTTTTCATTCCAGTGAATACCGGTTACGTTACCATTTAGACTGCACATAGTTATACATAGAGGCATTTTACAGTCGAGTTGATTAGGTAACTAACAGTAGTTATAATCACAGGGCAAATAACGAGGTTTCTATATAAATACCTTTAGTGTGGAGGGTACCTTAGAATTCTGCATTAAATTAATAAATTATAATCACAGTGCAAAAACCAGGTTTCTATATAAATACCTTTAGTGTGGAGGGTACCTTAGAATTCTGCACAGTGGAACAGAGTGTAATGTTAACTGTGTAGCTTACTTTTGGATGATAGTAACGTTAGCTAAAATACAGACTAGTGGCTACTGCATGCATAACAGTAGCCTACATAAAAAAGTAGGTTACATAACAACTAAAAAATAAGAAAACTAGTACCAGTCATCATCAGGGAAATTAGGTATATTCAGCAGGTGTTTCAGTCCTGTGTCATACCGTAGGCTACATTTTTATTGACATCTGTTTACCCTGTAATCAAATTTTTTTATTCCTTTTCATCTCCTTTATAATTAATTGTTGTAGTAAGCCTTTGGTTTGTTGTGTTACCGTTCATAGTCTCTAAAGTGAGTTTATATATATATAGTTACATCAGTGTTTTAAAGTGCATATCATTAATGTTAATGGCAAATAAATGTCCCATTATGCTATATTTGTATTGCACTGCAGTTTACTGCTTTATTGGACTCTGTACATGTAAATCTACATTTCATTGTAATGACAATGTTTAATTAAATGTCCATTAATGGAACTCTTGACCTTTCTGCATGAGAAGAAGCTGACAGAAATGTACCCCAACATGTGGGTTGCTGTGAGAATCTCTGTGGCTCTTCCTGTTACCGTGGGTGGTGCAATTGGCGCATATTTAAATTAGGTTATATAGCGGAACTGGTCCCCTTTCTATGCAAATGAGCCTCGTCCAAAAAATTTCCGAATCCACAAAGCCTGGCGCCAAATGCACTGAGCAGTTAACGCTATGCACCTACCGTCTTCACAGACACGGTGGTAACTACGTGCAAAGCCCTAAACGCTATGGTCGTGTTCACAAAACATCTGAAAGTCCATAGATAGTCCGGACTTTCTGGTGGACCAAATGTGAGAAAACCTCATTTGTAAACAAAGGACAAGTCGTTCATTCTATTGGACAGATCATTTTCGGGAAAACCCTGCTCACACACACTCGTTCTCTCATGCTCGCTCGCGCACACACACGCGCTATCTCTCTCACGCTCGCGCACACACACACACACACACGCACGCACGCTCTCTCTCACGCTCGCGCACACATACTCTCTCTCAGTCGCTCGCTCGCACACACACACACACATACAGTTCGATTGCGTTCACACCAACAGCAAACCGCACCATGCTCCACTTTGAAAGGGGCCGAGTGACGGTGTAAAAAAGTACCCAGAAATTATACTTAAGTGAAAGTATGGGTACCGTCTCAAAATCTAACTCAAGTAAAAGTCAAAGTATCTGGCTAAAAACACACTTGAGTAAAAGTAAAAAAGTCCTACTTTTAAATGTACTTAAGTACTAAAAAGTAAAATAATTTTTGAAAGGGATAGACCAGGGGTCTCAAACTCGTTCCATCGTGGGCCAAGTTTTCATTTTAACTATACATTGCACCAGGTGAGTTAGTTGAAGAGGTGAGCCAATTAGTGAAATCATCAGCTGGTGTTTAGGCAAGGCTGGAATGAAACCAAGCATACACTCTGCCCACAATGTGTTCTGCGATAGACAATGCTGAAATGTAAGAACAGAGGACACTTTTTTTGCACTTCTCCATTGAAGGTAAACTAACATGGACAGCATTCACATCACAGCATGAATAATATCACAATATTAAAAACAGAATGGTGTATCCTGAATAATATCACAATATTAACCACAGCATACTGGATTATCCTGAATAATATCACAATATTAAAGGCAGAATACTGGAGTACCCTGAATAATATCACAATATTAAAGACAGAATACTGGAGTACCCTGAATAATATCACAATATTAAAGACAGAATACTGGAGTACCCTGAATAATATCACAATATTAAAGACAGAATACTGGAGTACCCTGAATAATATCACAATATTAACCACAGCATAATGCGGATCTGACTGTCTATTCTTCTGATAGCAGGTGTTTAATCAAAGATCTGAAGATTTCTCTGAAATGTAATTAATGTAAAAGTACAAAGGATACAAACCTAATAATACTAGAGTAAAGTACATCCCCCAAAACAGTACTTAAGTATTGTAACGAAGTACAATTACTCAAGTACCGAGTCCCAACTTTAATCAACAGTATTATGGCATTTATAGTAGGGCTGGACGGTATATGGTCTAAAATGTATATCACGGTATAATTTTTTTTTTAATCCACTTTTTCTCCTTCTTTTCTATTTTTCCCCCTTCCCAATTTCGTATTATCCAATTCTTCCCTCCCCTGTCTTGAACGTTAGACTATGCTAGACTATGCCTCCCACTGGTTGGCTGTAGTGAGGATAGGCAGCCTGTGGCGAGGAGTAACGCGTGGGAGGCTCACGCTCAGTGGCGTAGCGGAGGCCCACCGGCTTTCCCACCCTCTAACACTGCCAATTGTGTTAGTATGATGGCCGGCCAAGCCGGTAGCAATGCAGAGAGCTGGGCTCGATACCAGCGTCTCCTGCGTTAGTGGCGAGCGCCTTGCCCACTGCGCCACTCAGCCGCCATATCACGGTATAATTTGAAGCATAGACGGTAACAGTATATATCACGGTATATTAACTTAAATTAAAATGTCTATATAAATGCTTCTGAAGGGGTAAAACACTGGTATGTTAGATATTACTGTACTCTTGTATTACTAGGACATATTTCACATAGTACAGAGGTATTTTAAGAACATTTATTGTGCAAAACTGCAATAGAAAAATGCAAAACCTTTTCTCAAGTGTCTGCAGGCAGGTAATGTAACGCGTATCTTGGATCCAGTGCTTTGACCATGTCTTTAAAGCCCTTTCTATCGACAGTTTGAAAAGGAACCATGTCATTACACAAGTAAACTGTGACAGCGTTTGTTATGTCGGTCCACCGCTGGCTTTTTTTTTACGCTTAACTTAACTTAAAACGTAAATAATCTAAAATAATAAAATTATTCTGTTACAGCTGCTGAGCTATACTATAGCTAATGGCAATCAATATCTTCCTTTTTAATGACATAGGTTTAAGAAGAGGGATGGTGGAGACAGAGTGAGAGAGAGAGTGAGAGAGAGGGAGGGAGAGAGGGAGGGAGGGGGCTGCTGCTAGAGTGGAGCTAACGTTGGCTTGCTGAATCTACATCAACAGGCTGCTAGGAGCTAGCTAACGTTAGTTTTCTGAGGCTACATCAACAGTTAACATTACATAAGGTTTTAGCACGACGTGGGCATTCCAGAATAGCGAGGATGCAAAGCATGTTAGACGATTGGACACGTTGCAGAGTTTACATTACACATAGAAACTGCGCGACTTGCGAGAGAAGTTGTCACACAGCTGTGTGCAACGCAGGGCTAGTTCGCTTCTAGAATTGAAGGTCCGCTCTGTTCCGTGTCTATTATGAAATGACAATTGCGCGTTGACACGCCCACTACGCAAAGCCTCTGTGCTCCTAAATAATTTTTCCAGTTCGCACATATTTATTTTGCGAGTGAAATAATCACACTGTAGAGCCCTGCCTCAGCAAGCTAACGTTAGCTCCACTTAGCAGCCCCCTCCCTCCACACTGTGGTTACGTCATTCATTGCTACTTTAGAGTAGGGCTGGGCGATATATCGAGTATACTCGATGTATCGCAGCTTGTTCTACATGAGATGTAGTAAATTACTATATCGTGAACATCGAGTATATGTTGTGTCACGTCGCGACTGAGATGATACTTGCTTTTGCGCAGAGCTTTCCTCTAATTTCATTATAGACAGACCAGCGCGGACCTTCAATGACATGCAATTGTAATTTCATTAGACAGACTAGCGCGGACCTTTAATGACATGCAATTTAATTGACGCGAGCAATAGGCTAACGTTAGCTGCTAACTTATCCCATGACTAGGCTAACTAGCGTTAGCTGCTAACTAGGGATGTTCCGATACCATTTTTTCCTAAAGTTTTCGGCTGAAAATGGCAAAAAATTGCCTTTCGGCTTTCGGCCGAAAGAGTTTTTTCACCGAAAATATAATACCGAAACAGAAACAACCTGTAACCTAACACGTGTTGTTGTGATGATGTCGCGCTGTCTGGAGTCACGCTGTTTCTATGTAAACTCTGCGCGCAACGTAGGGCTGGGCGATAAAACGATAACGATAACTATCGCGATAAGTTAGTCGCAAAGTTTCGATATATCGATTTTCCAAGCTTGGATATGAGCACACGCACTAACAACGAATCAGTGAAGGAGATGGCCGATAGCGGAAGGAGACCCGGAAGGAGACGCGGAGGTAGGACTCAGTAAACAAGGCTGGCTAGGGCTAATTAGCTTGCACGGCGCTATTTTACAGGTTACCAGCCGAGTTGGTGTGTGTTTTGAATTCTGAGGGTAACTGTTATAGTAGTGTGGGGTATACGGTGGACGTCGTTGCAATGAATTGGGCGGAACAGAGTATTTTAGGGTCATTTTTAGTACATTGTCATGAGATACTCCGCTTGCTTTGGCTAACTGCTAACGTGCGCGGACTGATGATGACATCAACTCGACTCTCGAGACATTCACAGCAGCAAAACAAGTCTATTAATAGACCGTCCATCGGCGCCGGGCATAATAAGTTAATTAAACTTGACAGACATTATATCGACGATAATTATCGATATTGAGTTATATGAAAATAATTTTATAATTTTATCGCGATAGCGTTTTTGGCCATATCGCCCAGCCCTAGCGCAACGCGTCCAATAAATGCGTGTTTAACATCCTTATTTACTATATGCCCGTCGCGGTTAATCACTGAGTGATCTAATATGCATATTATTCAGAGCGAGAGGGGGGGGGATAGTGTTTCTCACATTGACGCTGTCTGTCGTTGATAATATAATCTTTCTCGAGCATACACGTCGCGCGTCTACTGTGCCAAGTCAAGAGAGCACATTCAACTGGGGACTAGAAAGGTGCGCTCAGTAGAGCACAGATGTCCGCCGCGGCAGCCAGAGAAAAGATGGAATTAATGTGCTGCATCCCCGGCTGCGTCCTAAAAGTCTGTGCCGACCAACTGGCCCCGGTATTCACTGACATATTTAACCTGTCCTTAGAACAGGCTGTCATCCCCACCTGCCTGAAGAAGTCCACTATCATCCCTGTACCTAAAAAATCCAAGCCTGCTTGCCTCAACGACTACCGCCCTGTAGCTCTCACCTCCATAGCCATGAAGTGCTTTGAGAAGCTAGTAAAGGGCTACATCTGCTCCTCCCTCTCCATCAACCTGGACCCCCTGCAATTTGCATACCGCCCCAACAGGTCCACAAAGGACGCCATAGCGCATGTGCTGCACACAGCAGCATCACACCTGGACAAGAGGAAGGGGAACTATGTGAGAATGCTATTCATTGACTACAGCTCTCCATTCAATACCATAGTCCCCTCCAAACTCATAGCCAAGCTCAGGGACCTGGGCTTGAACTATGACCTCTGCCAGTGGGTCTTGGACATCCTGACGGGCAGACCCCAGGTGGTGAGAGCAGGCAACTGCATCTCCTCATCCATCACCCTCAACATAGGGGCCCCCCAGGGCTGTGTTCTGAGTCCCCTCGTCTACTCCCTGTACACACACGACTGTGTGGCTCAGCGGAGTAACAACACAATCATCAAATTTGCTGATGACACAGTAGTGGTGGGCCTGATCTCTGCAAACGACGAGAGGGCCTACCTGGAAGAGGTCAAGGTCCTGGCGGGATGGTGCCAGGAGAACATCCTCTCCCTGAACGTCAGCAAAACAAAGGAGATGATTGTGGACTTCAGGAGGTCAGGGGTCAAGGACTACAGCCCCCTCAGCATCGACGGGGCACCGGTTGAGAGAGTGAACAGCTTTAAGTACCTCGGAGCCCACATATCCGAGGACTTGACATGGACCACACACATTGACAGTGTTGTGAAGAAGGCACGACAACGCCTCTACTTCCTCAGGCGCCTAAGGAAGTTCCAAGTCAGTCAGAAGATCCTTAACTTCTACTCATGTACAATAGAGAGCATCCTGACTGGCAACATCACCTCCTGGTTTGGGAATAGCACTGCACAAGACCGAAGCAGACTACAAAGAGTGACACGTTCAGCCGAACGCACAATTGGAGGGGGGCTCCCCACCCTCCAGAACATTTACAACAAGCGGTGCAGGGGTAAGGCTAAGAGAATCATCAAGGACTCCAGCCACCCGAACAACTGCCTCTTTGAACTGCTGCGGTCAGGCAAGCGATACCGGAGTCTCAAGGCGAGCACAGAAACTCAGAAGAAGCTTCTATCCCCAGGCCATCAGGCTGCTCAACGAACAATAAACACTACACAACAACCATCAAATGCACACAGCACACACACCCACACACACTAGGGCTGTCCCCGACTAAGGATTTGGATGGTCGACTAGGATTGGCCAAAATTTGCCGTTAGTTGACTATTGGTCGACATAAAAAAAAAAATATATATATATATATATATATATATATATATATATATACATATATATATATATATATATATATATATATATATATATATATATATATATATATATATATATAATATATATATATATATATATATATATATATATATATATATATATATATTTATTTATTTATTTATTTATTTGTTTCATTCCATTTGGGCTGTGGGGGTGCTTAATGTCTGAAGGAGTCGACTGAAGGCTTCTTGTCCTCTGCAAAAGCATGCACTTGGTCCACTGATGGATACATCTTGATATTTGTCTAGTATAGTGTGTTCATTAGATGGGTGAAATCCTCTTTCAGTGCCTCTGTGACTGTTTTCATAGGCAGTTAGCCTCTGGTATGCGTGCCATTAGCGTTAGCCACGCTTCTATGCCTCTTTTCTTTTGAAAAAAATGATAAAAAAAAAATTCAAATTCAAAAAAGAAATATTAATATTTTTTTTTTTTTTTTTTTTTTTATTATTGCAAAACAAAACTTATTAAAAGTCAGTACTCAACACACAATGTATAATGAAACTTTCAGTAAAGTTGGTTAAAATATATGCAAGTACAGAAACAGGATAAAACAAAAATAGTCAATAATAACATTTTAACCGTATACCGTGTATATCCAGCGAAGTTACAATTATATAAATGTTAGTATATAATATACCCCTAATACCTATTTTCTAAAACCCTACACACATATGCTCCAGCTCAAACCCCCCCCTCCCGGACCCCCTCTTGGATAGTACCTCCATTATCCCTCACTCCTAACCAGACATCACCATTATAGGCTAGCTTTTATTCTCTCCACCACTTCTAACCACATTAACATTTTGGATTCATTGAGCCCCAGAATTCTTGCTGTTGATATTTCTTGATATATCACATCGAGATATGTAAGAAACCACACTTTCCGGCACATTTTTTCCGGTTGAAACCAACGTGATGCAATCAGTTTTTTAGCTACTGTGATACCCGATAAAACCAATCTTTTTAGTTGTGGGTTCACTGCAAACTCAAAAACATCATTCAATAGCAATACCGCGGGGTGTACAGGTATATTCCAAAATACGAGTATTGATAATTGTTGGGACACATCTTTCCAGAATGCCTTAACTGGTGGGCAGTCCCAATACATGTGCATAAATGTTCCTTCGTCCCCATTTGTACATTGGGATATTATTATTTTTTTTATTATTATATTCGACTAAGAGGTTGGCCAGTCGACTACGGCCCCTTTCGACCGATTAGTCGACTAATCGATTAATAGGGGTCAGCCCTAACACGCACACACTTGTAATGTTTCTGTCCATCAATGAAGAAACTGGGGTTCTTTGAATATCATTTATTTAGGTCCTGGTAGTAGTTAGGTAGCATACAACAGGTAGGTAGATAACGTACATGTCAACATGCAACAGGTGTCTCATTATGACATTTATAGAGACTGTGTAGTCGTGGTACCCTGGTAGATGGGGCCATCTAGTGGTTAGTATAAATCACCACATCCTCCTTTCTATGAATGCTATACCGGCATACAACAATAAATGTAAACATTTCTGTTGACTCAAAACAGTCATCTTTTAGTTTTTTTTCTACTGTTGCTATTTCCAAATACAATTATCTTTATTTACTTTAACCTGCATACCATAAATCAACGTTATATATATATATATATATATATATACATTTTATAATTTTTTTTTTTTTGTCTTATGTTGTGGGACTTGTACAGCACTTTGGTAAACTTTGTTGTTTTTAAATGTGCTCTATAAATAAAGTGGATTGGATTAATGAATTAAGTAGCCCCTTTCGTGACTGCCAACACAGTGTGATTTAATTCAAGGTGGATCGCTGTTGTCGTTTGAACAACTTCAGATTTCATGGGAACTACCAATCCCCCAAATCTAGAATGTTTAAGATGAATGAAGTAAGATTTTGATTATTTGAAATATGGCCTGTGTAGACTAAACTATGCACAGAATTATGTCAGTCTACATTGACTCTACAAGGTCCGGATTCTACATGGTCCGGCAATGTAGACCTTGTAGACTCCACTACAGACCAATTATCAGTGAATGTTCATGCATTTTTAAGAAGGGCTACTTCCACAAAAAAACAAAGAACTCACCAAAACATCTCAGTAGCACCTTATCTAAATGTTCTATTTCATATATGGAGATTCATATTTATTTATGTATTGCATGCATTTCTACATTTTATTTCCTATTTTGTTTATTCATCCCAGTATCTTTCTTTCTTATGTGTGGAATTCTACAAGGCATTTACATTCACATTTACATTTAGTCATTTAGCTGACGCTTTTATCCAAAGCGACTTACAAGTTCTGTACGACAGGTCATCAGGAAGGATACAACTCTTATCAGCTGAGTAACAATATTCATCAAAGTGTTGCGTGTTACAGTGTAGGTTAGTTTATTAGGACAAGTGCATGACAGTAAGGTTAGTTAGGGTTAGATTTTTTTTTTTTTTTTTTTTTTAATTTTATTTCAGATAATGGTTTAAGAAGTGCGTCTTTAGTCGACGGCGAAATATTGGATGGGATTCGGCTGTCCTAACTGGGGTGGGTAGTTCATTCCACCATTGTGGGGCAAGGACTGAGAATAGGCGTGTAGGTGGTGTATATGTGTTTGAGGATGATATCTTTCAAACAGGCAATAGTGATGATATAATTTGGGCAGTGCTGAGCTGGGTTACTTTCCTCCAGTGTATTTGTCCCCCGGCCCCACCCAATGGCCCCATGCACACACACACACACACACACACACACACACACACACACACACACACACACACACACACACACACACACACACACACACACACACACAGAAGTAAAAATTAAAATTAAATAAGAAATTTGAAAAAAAAAAGAATTGAATTATTTTTTCTCACAGTAGTGTGTATATATATATAGTGCTGTCAAACCATTAAAATATTTAACTCGATTAATCGCATGATTGTCCATAGTTAACTCGCGATTAATCGCAAATTAATCGCATTTTTATTTTATTTATTTTTTTACCTTAAACGGATCTTTTTCAAGTTCCAAGTTTTAATACTCTTATCAACATGCAAGTCAACAAATGATTGCTTTATGCAGCCATTTAACACAAAAGGATGACCCTCATGCATTGCAAATGTGCATCAAATTCAAAACAGAGTGATGCACAAAATAACTTAAAAGAAAATAATAATTTAAAACAATGAATAAAGTGTGCATAAAATAATAGGGGAAAGAAAACGTTAGGAACTTGTTACATTCACACACACAAGGGCTGATTAATCACACCCCCCCCTCTCTCCCTCACACACACTCTCCCAGCTCTCTTTCTCTCTTGCCCCTTCCTCATCTCTCTCACCCCCCTCTCTCTCTATATCTCACACACACACACACACACACACACACACACACACACACACACACACACACACACACACACACACACACACACACACACACACACACACACACACACACACACACACACACACACACACACACACACACACACACACACACACACTTCAGAAACAAACATAGTATCAATGAGAGCATCAATAATACACCTGAGTGAAGTCTAGTAAAAGAAAAAAAGTAAAAAAGAAAAAAAATTGTTAATAGTGGCATTAATAGAATCGGGAGTTAACGCGTTAATATCACGTTAACTTTGACAGCCTTAATATATATATATATATATAGGGATGTCCCGATCACGTTTTTTTGCTCCCGATCCGATCCCGATCATGTGATTTTGTGTATCTACCGATACCGATATTTCCCGATCCGATCAAAAAATAAATAAATAATTAAATATTTTTTATTTTATTTCTTTCCTTTTTTTTTTTTTTTAAACAAACATGACCATGTTCACGTCTTAAACTCATACTGAGGCCTTAGTTTTGGTTTTAAATTGCATATCATCTAGGGCTGGGCGATATAACGATAACGATAAATATCGCGATATATTTTAATAGTCGATATGGAATATCGAAATTAAAAAAAAATCAAAAGATCGTTTTATTTTATTTTTTTACAGTTTTTTTTAAAGTTTTTTTTTTGTGACCTGCAACAGGGCAGTTTTAAAACCAGAGGTGGTGGACAGACTTGTCTTTCTTGCCTGCAACTTAAAGTAATGGCTTTGCTTGTCCAAATGACAATACTGACCAAATTGAGATTTATTTTTCTCTTGTTCATTTATTTTGTTTGCTTTCTAATTTAAAATACAGTTTGAAACCGTCTGTACACAGTAGGCTATGTGTGCTAGCAGAACTAGACTCCAGTCACGAGTCACGGTGCACATGTGCGGTGGTTTGTCCACCAAAAAAGCGCCAAAAGATCGAAAATAAACGAGCAGAGCCAGAACTGTTCAACTCCCCTGGAGCCACAGCCAGCAGAGAAGCCGGTTTACTTTAGCTTTTAAACCAGCTGCAGCCTGAGAACTGGAGTGTGAGGGGATGTAACACTAAAGATGGCGGCAATGACAAAGAATTGCTGCAAAATAAACATACATCTGTTAAAAAAAATATATATATATTTTTTTTAATACTTATAACAATTCGATAATTATCGATATCGAGAAATATGATAACATTATCATATCGTTATCGCGATATGATTTTTTTCCATATCGCCCAGCCCTAATATCATCATTCATTTATTTATTGTCACACAGAGCAGAAGAATTTTGCCAAAACAAACCAATAGTATCCAGCTGCAGAACGGCAGACCAGCCACACTCTCAGACCCAAATGCATTTCCTTTGATTTAATTATACATCAAATGATTTATGAAGTTAACTTTTCACCTGGATAACGTCAACATTCAGGGTGAATGTAATGTGAGAAATTTGGATTAAAAAAAAAATTATAATAATTTGGGTCTGAGAGTGTGGCTGATCTGCCGTTCTGCAGCTGGATACTATTGGTTTGTTTTGGCAAAATTCTTCTGCTCTGTGTGACAATAAATAAATTAATGATGATATGCAATTTAAAACTAAGGCCTCAGTATGAGTTTAAGACGTGAACATGGTCATGTTTGTTAAAAAAAAAAAAAAGTAAAAAAAAAAAAAAAAAAAAAAATGGCAGATTTTTTTTTTATTTATTCCCGATCCCGATCTTCGGAAAATCACGTGATCGGCCCCGATCCCGATCACGTGATCGGATCGGGACATCCCTATATATATGTGTGTGTGTGTGTGTGTTTGGCTAAAGTGGATAGAAAACACAGTAGTGTGCAAAAGTCTTAGGCACCCAAGAGTTTTTATATAAATTGTCTTAGATGTAAATACATTTTTTATTAGTGTGTCAGTAGACTACTCTTAGTACATTTTTATTTAATAATTTTTTAAAGCATCTTCATGGTTTAATAATGAAAACATATGTTGCAGTGACTTATTATAATCATCATATTGGCGTGACTGTATGCATCAAAGGGTTAAATCAAGCATTTTTAAGTGCTTTAGAGGAAATGTTAAAATATTGCGATATATATCGTGTATCGTGATATGGCCAAAAAATATTGCGATATCATTTAGAGGCCATATCTCCCAACACTACTTTAGAGTTGCTCTACCGGTCACAAGGTATGGTCAAAATCCATACCGTAGCGCAAATTCATACCGTTTATACCGTATACCGTTTATATACGTCCACCCCTAGTTTAGTTTGTTTAAACAAGTGAACGTCCTCCGAGCTCTCTCTCTCAGCACTGTCAGGTGCAGACTGCTCCGCGAGCCAACTGTGCTAGAGCAGAAAAACTCCACACATAATGGCCGTGTCTGCACTGGTATGTCATCCGCGCAATATCCTTTGTGGATAGCTCGCAAAGACAGAGCAGATACCGCGCGCAAACCCTGCGCAGTTAAGGGTGCCATTTCCACCGTGCAATCCATTCTTAGTGGATCCCGCCCTCAGTTTGCTCAGTGCATCAAGGAGGCACAAAGGAACGTAAAACCTAGTCAGAACAAGGGGGCAAACTACAATATATTTGCATTTCTTAGCCCTGCTAGCGATTTAAACAATCAATCTGTTAGGGATAGTGTTGTCGAGGACCCAATTGCTGAACAGGACGAGGAGAGAATAGGCAGACGAGACGTGGAGCCAGGGGTGAATTGTATCAAAATGACTTTACTTAAAAAGGGCAGCAGCAACAAAATAAAGAATAACTCATAATTAGAGCATGTAAAAAAGGCACAACAAAAAAACACTGCAAAGCAGGCAAGGAAAAAATTTAACAAGCTGACTACAAATAAACACTAACAAAATGAGACAAACTTTACACAAAAACTGGTGGAAACAAACAAAAAACACTAACACTTACTGACAAAGGGTATAGGTTCACGGGAGAACAAGGTACAGCACAATGGAGACATGGAACCGAAACAAGGATCTCAAAACAGCAACAGCGAACACAAGCAATGAACCGACACTGGAGGGTAGGGAACACACACCAGATATAGGGGGAACCATTAACACATGAGAGACAGCACGGCAATTAGCAAAACGAGACGCACATGGGGGTGAGACAACCAGGAAGGAAAACAGACACAAGAAAAGACTGAAACATGACGAGACCAAATAACAATAGTTACACAGACACAGGGGACAACACAAGACTAGACAATGGGGATTAGCACAGATATCAGATACACAGGGACAGTACATTAAAGATTACAGACAACACCAGGCATGAATAAATAATAGAGGCCAACAAAGTTAGTTGCGGCAGTTGCCCACTAGATGGCAGCAGAAGATAGTTTATCAGGGGATGGCAGTTCATGAGGCCAGGATGCTTGAAGCCTTTCTCCAACGCGTTCGTGTTTCCGTGTCTCTGATTGGCCAGGTCATGTGACATGTACGCCCAATCGTGGGACCGCAAGTTTTTACACTGGTTAAGGTTAGGCGCTCTTTCGAAGTTGGTTAAGGTTAGAGTTTGTCTTAGAGCATGGCGATAGAACGCCTGCCCTGATTCCAAACTCTAACCTTAACCAACTTCGAAAGAGTCGCCTAAACTTAACCAGTGATAAACTAGGCGTTAGGTAGTTTGCAGGCTGTTCGACCCGGAAATAGGCGCAGAACTTGCCGTCCCACGGTTGGCGCACATGTCACATGACCTGGCCAATCAGAGCGCAAAACGGGAACCCGGAAACACGGACGCGTTGGAGAAAAGCTACACGCGGCCAGGATGGACAGGAGGGGAGGGGGGAGCAGCAGGCGGAGTCTGGCCAGGGATCGCTGAACCCTTACACAATCCATGTCAAAGCTAGATATGTGCCATGGTTTCTCCAAAGAGCTTCCTTATACTTTTAGTCAGGAGAGTGTCATGGTTTCTCCATAGAGCTCCATTATACTTTTAGTCAGGGGTAGGGTTGGGCACCGAGAACCGGTTCTAAAAAGAACCGGTTCCTAACTTCCGGTTCTGGAACCGGAAGTAACATGTTTGCATTTCGATTATTTTTTTCGATTCCATCCTAAATGCCCGCACTAGTTTGTTTTCTAGGGGTTGTAATTACTCCTCCCGTGCTCCGCTCGTGCTCCGCTAGTAAAAAAAAAAAAACACCAATGAAGAAGAACATCCTCTTGGAGTAGTCGCAAAACAAAACATGGAACAGAGGAAACGCCGTTCGAAAGCTTGGCTTCATTTCACGTTAATAAAGGACGGGTTGGCACAGTGCAACACCTGTGACAAACGTATTTCCAACAAAGGAGGATGCAGTTATAGATACAGTTATAGACTACCAATTGCTAAAACGGTGTCAAATCTGTTCATAGTTGTTGAACGCTTGCAGCGTGATGCTCATTCTAACGTCAGCCAGCCTGGAGCGGCTGCTGCTGCTACCAGCCAGCGACCGCAGCCAGCTGGGTAGTTTCTTCAACCGCAACGCGACACCCCATTCACTTTGGCAGCAAGGGGAAAGCTGTCGAAGGAGCGAGTTGCAGAGTGCCACAGAGAGTAACTGCTTATGTGGTGAAAAGGCTGCATCCCTTTTCAGACGTTGAATCGCCCACATTTCGGTAAGCAATAAGAATAACGTTAAGCTAACTAACTTAGCATGGTAGGGTAGCTACTAATAGTTATCTACCCCTGACCTAACTTTACAGTAACAGTTCAAGTTTAACTGTATTGACAGATTTGTCTTTGGCACGTTAATCGTTATGTCTCTCTCTCTCGCTCCCTCCCTCCCTCTCTCTCTATATTTCTCTCTATCCCTCCCTCTCCTTCATGTAAATATAGATACATTCACGTTGTCTTATCACTGTCTGTCACTGACTAGCAAGTCTTAGTGAGGCTGAGAAGTGAGAACAGCCATACATATATAAAAATGCATTTGTGTGATGCAAGTCAATAGATGAGATGAATGAATGACCCAAGCGAACTTGTGAGTTGAATGCAAATAAGAGTGACACAGAGGTTACAGGGTGTTTCTGTGTACTGTATATCTTATGTTTGTTTTTGTGTTTGCAGGGCTATAATCCATTCAATTAATCCAAAGTACACCCCCCCTACAAGGGACTATTTAGCTAACACATTGATCCCATCTTGGTACCAGGTTGAAAAATCTAATTTAATCTCTCAGCTTAGTGAGGTCAACCACATCTTACTTACTTCATTTATTAAGTTAAGAGTTTCATGTACATATGTGCCTTTTCAGTTTACAGTTACAGTTATTTAAGTTTGAGAGACGGCCCGGCAGCTCTTTGTTTTTTAGACTGACTGCTGCCAACTTGCAATGTTATTTCAGCAGGTTTCAGTTTATTAAGTTAAGAGTTTCATGTACATATAAGTTTTACAGTTATTGAAGTTTGAGAGACTGGATCAGGGGGAGAGACGGGAGCAGGGGGAGCAGGGGAGCAGGGGGAGAAAGGGGAGCACTCACATACAAACACACAAATACACATACACACATACTGTATGGTGGACTATGACAAGAGGCAAACCAAGCTGGCACATGCCAAGGCCGGAGACGCCTCCCTGCTCTTTATTTAATTTGTCACATGACTGTTTTATTTAGTTTCATATCTCAACACCCACCTGGGCTGCAGCTCTTTGTTTTTAGACTGCTGCCAACTTGCAATGTTATAAGAGTTTCATGTACACGTGTCGTGTGCCTTTTCAGTTTACAGTGTATGTAAAATATATATATATTTTACAATATATATTATGTGAATAATATGGAAAAAAAGGATTTTTCAAATAAATGTTCTCCTGCGAAATAAGCTGTGACCTGTTTTGACCTGCACCTCAAAGAATCGGAATCGAGAATCGTTTAGAACAGGAATCGATAAGGAGAATCGGAATCGGAATCGGAATTGGTCAAATCCAAACGATACCCAACCCTAGTCAGGGGAGTGTCATGGGATCTCACGCACGTAGGGGGCACGCAGGTAGGGGGCAACTCAGTCATGTGATTCAGCGGGTATTGTTGATTGGATCGAACACGGTATGTTTTTAAACAAGAAACCCGTCTATAGACAGACAAATTCAAAGGAGATTAACTTTTGGAACCAACGGATACGTAGACATCTGTTAGCAAAGCTGTTGTTTCTGCAAATGCTAGTTTCTAATTTAAAAACAAACCAATGGACGGTAATACATTTGTGTCTGTTTCATCTCCGTTATGTGATGGATCAACATCACCGGGCCCCAATGATTTGATTGTATCGTCTCTGTTTCGCTGTTTACCAT
Organism: Notolepis coatsorum; assembly: GCF_963971535.1. Classification (NCBI taxonomy): domain Eukaryota; kingdom Metazoa; phylum Chordata; class Actinopteri; order Aulopiformes; family Paralepididae; genus Notolepis; species Notolepis coatsorum. Next base: position 163,995,169 of record NC_140165.1, on the reverse strand, counting down.
TTTGTTTTTCTACATCTGTATGGCAGTAAAGACATTCAAACACGAGGCAATACAAGTTATGCTAAACTTTTACAAAAACACATGCACACACACACTACACACACACACACACACACATACTACACACACACACACACTGACACGTACAGTATGGACACACACAACCTCACCAGAACTCATAAAATACACTCTCTGAAGATAAGCACAGGCTGACTAGAAACCTGCCTACAACTTGGCAAAGATGAGAGCATTAGGGATGTCCCGATCCGATCACGTGATCGGGATCGGGGCCGATCACATGATTTTCCGAAGATCGGGATATGTAATGTGAGAAATTGGGATACACATTTTTTTTTAATAAAGATGTACATTTATTTTTATTTTTTTATCGGATCGGGAAAGATCGGTATCGGTAGATACTCAAAATCACATGATCGGGATCGGATCGGGAGCAAACAAATGTGATCGGGACATCCCTAGAGAGCATACTGGCTTTGGGGGGAAAGGGAAAGAAAAAAATGCCCCAATAAGTGTTTTTCTGGATGAAGTTCTTGGCTGGTAGAATATTCCACATTCAATGAATATGTGATAGTATTCCATTATGAACTGATTCAGCATAGCTTCTGGATGAATCTGTAACCCTTACAAAATAAATTTCATAACACCATTAAGGGGTGGGAAGTGTGTGTGTGTGTGTGTGTGTGTGTGTGTGTGTGTGTGTGTGTGTGTGTGTGTGTGTGTGTGTGTGTGTGTGTGTGTGTGTGTGTGTGTGTGTGTGTGCGTGCGTGCGTGCGTGCGTGCGTGCGTGCGTGCGTGCGTGCGTGCGTGCGTGCGTGCGTGCGTGCGTGTGTGTGTGAGCATGCACTGCATATGGAATGCTAAACGATAGGTTATGAATATAACCGTAGTTCTATGAGTGTTAGTGACGCTCAGCGTCATTCTGCACATATCTCGCTCCAGTGTATATGCACTGAATAAAAGCTTCACAATATACCTTTACATACCAACATCCGTCTGACCACACCCCCATCTGCTACCTACATAAGCAGGGGTGGGGCCACACACTCATCTCCTTCTCAATCATTTCACCCCAAGCGTGCCCCTAATACGAAAAAGCCGGTGGAGGTCAGAATGATCATCATCTTCCAGACACTCCAGTGACGAAGACATTATCGCCGTATTTTCTCGAAATAGTGAGAGAGAAAATAAAGATATAACGTCAACGTATCTCCTTGTTCTTCCTTTCTTCAGATAAATACTTTCTTTCCCATTTCAAGTGATTGGTATACAGGCACTCTCTTAGGGTGAAATTTGAGAAGGAGATGAGTGTGTGGCCCCTCCCCTGCTTATGTAGGTAGCAGATGGGGGTGTGGTCAGACCGATGTTGGTATGTAAAGGTACATTGTGAAGTTTTTATTCAGTGCATATACACTGGAGCGAGATATGACGCTGAGCGGAAGCTAACACGATATAGAACAATCTCCCCACTTTGCCATTAACTTTCACACTCAACATTTGACTCGGTAGATGACAGAAATCAGCGTTGCCTATAGTCTCAACAGGCCAAAGCTGTAAAAGCATGTTTTATGTATCAACAATAGTGATAGGCTACTACTGTCATAGCACCAACATATTGTCAGTAGGGCTGGGTTAAAAAAAAGATTTCCAGATTCTGAATTGATCTTAATTTGAATGAGCGATTATCTATTCATAATCCCTAGATCTATATGATTTTTTTTGTATCCCCAAATTTGGTCGTTATGCCATTTCCCTTCCTGGTCGTTTCGTGTCCAGATCTCACGCAACATGTTTGAATCTAAACACATGGATCAAGTGAAAGCATCACTCAAGTTACTGCCAGGTGCAAAGGCAGATGTCTGGTTGCATTTTGGATTTAAAAGACATGATGACAAAGAGCTGGACAAAAGTAAAGCCATATGTAAGCTGTGCAAAGTGGAAGTGAAATATTGTGGAAATACAACAAATCTATGAAACCACGTACTGAGACATCACCCAGACGTGACATAGTATGCAAAAGCCAATGTTCAAATACAAAGTACATTCATGTAACTGCTTGAGAGTAAATTATTAATGTAAACATGTCTAACAATGCAACATGTTAGAGGGATCCTTGAACCATTTATAGCATTGAATCGAATAGAATCGGATCGAATCGGAAATCGAATATCGAATCGTTTTGGGAAATTAGTTCCAATAACCAGCCCTAATTGTTAGGTTTAATCGGACAAAGCGTTCACATGTAACACATAATGTTTGATTGAAATTGATTGATTGAAAACTTTATTAACAGATTGCAGAATGGGTACAATACAGTACAGCTCAATACACACAATTGTTAAGGGGATGCAGACCAGAGAAAGACTTTCGTCTTGTTTACATCAGGGTCCCCCATTTTCAATTCATCAGGACATTTATGACATACATGACATACAGATAGTCAGTACTGCTACATCTATACATTTATGACATACCAGATTTGCAAATACAGTACTGTTTGTGATACAGAAGGAGTCAAGAAAAGGGAGTATATACATTTGACGTAGAAACTGTACATTGGAGGAGGTTGGGTGGGGGGGGTTGGGTACATTGGGATATTGACAACCATACTGGGTAATTTACATTGGAGGTGGGGGGAGGGGGGCACACTGTATAAACAAGTAAAACTGTACATTGAGGGGGGGGGGGAGGAGACACTGTACAAACAAACAAAATTGTACATTGGACTATTGACAAAACCATACTAGGTAAATTACTGTACATTGGAGGGGGTTGGGTTAGGATATTTACAGGGGCCAGTGTTGAATTGCAGTCTCCCGTAGGTGTCCCTTGAGAGAGGTTTTGAAAGTGGGTAGTGATCCACATTCCTTTACAGCTTTGGGTAGGGCGTTCCACATTGATGTGGCATAATTGCGAAACGTATTTAGTCCCTTATTTGAGCCGAATCTGGGTTTAACATGATTTGTGGAGCTCCCTCTGGTGTTGTGATCGTGGTATTCACTGACCTTTGGGAAGTATTTTGACATGTACATGGGTACCTTGGTCGTGTAGTGTATCTTGTAGACCAGGCCCATTGCTAGTTGCTGTACTCTGTCGTCTACTCTAAGCCATCCTAGGTTGTCAAAGTGGGCAGGGGTGAGGTGGGTTCTAGGAGTAAGGTCAAGCAGTAGTCTGACCAGTTTGTTTTGAGATGTTTGTAATTTTGTTTTTAGCGCCTTTGAGGTGCTTTGGTACCATGAGGTGCAAGCATAGTCGTAGTACCCCTGAATGAGTGCTCCTGCCAGAGTCTTCAGGGTATTCTTGTTTACCAGAGAGGAGATCCGGTACAAGAATCGAGTTCGTTGGTTGACTTTTTTTATTACATTGGATGCCATTTTGTCACAGGAGAGATTAGCCTCTAGGATGGAACCCAGGTAGGTAATTTCATCTTTCCTTGTGACAATATTGTCACCCACTGTAACTGAGAAGCCGTCGGTCTTGCTGAGTTTGTTATTTGAACCGAAGAGAATGGACTCTGTTTTGCCCATGTGTAATGATAGTTTGTTATCAGCGAGCCATATGCAGATTCTGCCTAGTTCCGAGCTGAGGGTTTTTTCAACCTGTAACTTGTTCTTGTCAGAGACCAGCAGGGCTGAGTCGTCCGCAAACAGGAACAAGTTGCAGTCACAAGCTGACAACATGTCATTTGCATAAATTAGGAACAGTAGCGGTCCTAGTATGCTTCCTTGTGGAACACCACAGCTCACTGTGAGGGGGGGGGATAGGGTACCGTTTACCTCCACCATCTGTTCCCTCCCCTCAAGGTAGGATTGCATCCAGCTCACTGATAGACTATCAAAACCAATTGCTTTTAGCTTGTCAATCAGAATGGAGTGATTGACCGTGTCAAAGGCCTTTTGTAGGTCCAGCATGACCATGCCGCAGTATTTGCCTGCGTCCACCTCTTGTTTGATGTGGTCATTCAAATAGAGAAGGCATGTGTCAGTGGAGTGGGATGTTCTGAAGCCAGATTGGAATTCGTAGATTAGATTTTTTTCCGCTAGGTACTTTTCGACCTGTTCGTAGACTATTTTTTCCATGACTTTCGAGATGGAGGTGAGAATAGAAACAGGGCGGTAGTTGCCTGGGTCTAATTTGCTGCCCTTTTTGAGCAGAGGGGTCACATGTTCTGGTTACTATTACCAGTTTTCCAAAATCTGATTGGATCTGGGGGTCATATGGTTTGGCTTATCAACTCTCTACATATTACATATTGATACCATCAGCTGCCCTAAGTGACAACACATCTAAAATGTTATCATGATCAAACAAGCTTTTGAGCCACTGTGAGGCCAAACGTCTCAAAACTTGACAGGCCTCCTCGCTATAAACGTATTTCTCATGTTTGGTACAAATTGGACAAAGCGTTCATGAGTAACACATCACTTCCTGTTTACTGTGCATTCATCCAAAATTAAGTTGGATCTGACAGCCATACACCTACTGGATCTAGATATAATATATTATTCTGCGGATGCCAGAGCAAGTTGTGTGTGGGAATCAGATGAACAGCCTAGAAGGAAGGAGTAGGGCAATGTGATTTTCAAACAAATTGAAATGACAGAAAATCCAATATGGTGGACTTCATACTGTAGGCCCTGGTGGCAAATGAGGTGTCTACAAGGCGACGCATCTTTGGGTATCATTATTGCAATTGTACGACTAACAATACCAGCGATATGCTAATTTTAACAATCTAGGTTTGGTCTGACCGTGGCACTAGGAAAGGTCATGGTTGTAACCAAAATCAATAGCTTTGTTCCTCTAGGGGTCATGAATGTTCACCGCAACTTGTATGGCAATCAAGAAATGGCCACTTATATTCGAGATGTCTTGTTCACAGACAAACAAACAAACTGGGTGAAAACATCATCTCTAATCATGTAACAACATTATTATTTCTCTCTATTCTCTATTTCTCTCTACGTGCTAAGTCTCTGTGTTATTTGTATGTTTGGCATTCATTTCCACTGATATGCAGACGACACCCAACTCTACTCCACGGTCACTCCCAATTTGCTTATTTGATAAAGATGGATGTTGTTACATTTTCTGCAACTAAATGCTGACAACGTGTATGATTAAGGACACCACTCTGAAATTTGAGAAATGTGTTATTTCACAGAGCTCGACCATTAAAAACCACAGCACCACATTTGATCCTTCTTTCTCTCTCGTTTGATTCACACATCAAACATATTACCAGCTATCTTCCATCTTTGAAATATTTCCAACTACATTAACATTCTGTAGTGCGGTAGTGAAAGTGTTAATAATACCAGATGCTGAAACCCTAGTCCAGTACATGCATTAGTACAAAATGCAGCTGCCATAATCCCGACCGAAACTGGAAGATTTTATCATATAACGCCAGTTATTTCCTCCCTACACTGACGTCCCAGCCAGGCTAGATGTGATTTTAGCTTCCGTTGATATAACATATGACACGGCTTCCACCACCGTATTTATCAGACCACATCACACTATATTCCCTGACACGTGTCCTCCATTTGCAAGATGCTGGTTACCTGTCTTCAATAAGGGTTCAGATCAGGGGATCGTGTCTATGTTCCCACAGCCCTATGTTCCCACAGCCCTATGCTCCTACAGCCCTATGTTCCCACAGACCTATGCTCCCAAAGACCTATGTTCTCACCGCCCTATGTTCCCACTGCCTTATGTTCTCACAGGCCTACAGTATGTTCCCACTGCCTTATGTTCCCACAGCCCTGTTCTCACAGCCCTATGTTTCTACAGCCCTATGTTCATCGATATGTTCCCACATACCTATGTTCTCACCGCCTTATGTTCCCACAGAGCTATGTTCCGGCAGCCCTATGTTCCCTCTGCCTTATGTTCCCACATCCCGCAGCCCTATGTTCCCACAGCCCTATGTTCCCACAGTCCTATGTTTCTTCAGTTTACAATGGCTGCTATCCATTCGTCATTGGGGAACAGGGCTGTGGGAACATAGGGATGACCCCCAGGTCAGTGTGAAGCCCATTGAGATATGTATTGTGATTTTGCGCTATGAAAATACATTTGACGTGACTTGAAATGTTTAGCATGTTTTCCCACAAGATCTGAGGGTTTCAGAAAATTCAGACCCTGTCCTGTATCAGAATGTGTCTGGCACTATGGGCCAACATTCCAGACAGAAAAGACCAGCACTCGATCAGTACACTCACATTAAACAGAACTAAAAGCTAGTTTCAGTTCTAGCAAACAGTCAGAGCAGAGGTTTGGGCTTATATAGTATCATTCATAATTAAATTCTGAATATTTAGACACGCAGAAATGGCCAAAAATGTACTAGATCTGTGTATAAATTCTTATAATTGCTATACTACAGTAGTTATTGTCGGGGGAGGCATGGTAGACTTGACTTGACATTGCAGTTCTACAGTAAGGCTACTGTATGTTCAAACTGCGGATGAAAGTGGCCCAAATATGATTTATTTGCTCTATGTGACTCAGATCAGATCTTTTCACAACAGTGTGAACAGCACAAATCACATAGAATCTGATCTTTTCAATTAAGATTTTGGCCATTTTCATATGTATGATTTTTTGCAATGTGATCTCAGTCTGAACAGTCATGCGACTTTCATGCAACTTTTACGTCACTCATGCAGTGCGCATGCGTCGCCTGAGACGGCCGCTGCTGCAGACCGCTCTACCCGTTTTGTACTTTTTGTCAAGTTCTACGTCTTTATTATATTCTTTTTACGTGGACACTAGTCCTTATTTATTTAGGTCGTGCCCTTCTAGACATGCAGTTTAGAAGAGTTTTAGAAGAGTTTTTGTCCATCTGGCTGATGGGGGAATTACTTTTTCAACTCTCGAGCGGACAACAGCTGACTGGAGCGTCCTTTGTTTACACGAGAGATCAGCTGCTGTTGCTATGCAACCAGCCGGCGCACTGCAGCCAGCTAACCAACCCGGAGTTATCAAACATATTCCCGGAGGAGATACTAAGGACAAACGGTGGCTTTCGGGGATGTCGAGGAAGAGGGCGACGTGCGAGACAGAAGAGGGCTGAAGCACGGAGGGAGAGGAGCAGATTTAAACCATATCTCCCCTCCGTCATCATGGGCAACATGAGGTCTCTGGCAAATAAGATGGATGAGCTGGCCGTGCTTACCGGCAGTCAAAAGGAATACCGTGAGTGTAGCATTATGTGTTTCTCTGAGACATAGTTGCACACAGATATTCCCGATAGCAATGTCTCTATAGACGGGTTTCAGATTGTGCGCTCTGATCGCAACCGCAGGAGCGGCAAGTGTAAAGGAGGGGGGCTTGCTTTATTTATTAATAAAAGATTGTGTAACCCCAGCCATATTATGATCAAAGAGCGACACTGTGACCCGGATATAGAGATGTTAGCTGTAGGACTCAGACCATACTATTTGCCAAGAGAAATCCCCCACGTTATCATGATGGCCGTTTACATCCCCCCCTCGGCAAACCCGACGGCCCCGGGTGACGTCATCCACGGCACAATTGCACGTCTCCAGACGAAACACCCGAAGGCTCTAATCCTCATTTCAGGGGATTTTAACCATATTAAACTGGATAAATCACTACCAAATTTCACACAGTATGTCAGCTGCCACACCAGGGAGAACAGGACCCTGGACCTGCTTTATGCCAACATCAAGGAGGCATACAGCTCCTCACCACTACCACAGCTGGGCTGGTCGGACCACAACCTGGTTCACCTCAACCCCTGTTATGTGCCTCTGGTCAGAAGACAGCCTGCGACCAAAATAACTGTGAGAAGGTGGTTCGGAGGAGGCTCAAGAGGCACTACAGGGCTGTTTTGAGGTCACAGACTGGCAGGCACTCTGTGAGCCCCACGGAGAGGACATTGATGGGCTCACAGAGTGCATCACAGACTACATCAACTTTTGTGTGGACTCCAATGTTCCATCTAGGACTGTTACCTGCTACCCTAATAACAAGCCATGGGTCACTAAGGACATCAAAGCCCTACTGAACGAGAAGAAGAGGGCCTTCAACGCAGGCAACAGGGAGGAGGTCAGAAGAGTTCAGGGGCGTCTGAGAATCAACCTCAGAGAGGGCAAAGACAAATACAGGAGGAAGTTGGAAGGTCAGCTGGAGAACAATAACATCAAACAAGTGTGGACTGGAATGCAGACCATAACCGGCATTAAACTGGCAGGGGGAAGGGGAGTGGATGGAGATGTGGACCGGGCTAATGAGCTAAACCTGTTTTACAATAGGTTTGATACAGCGGCCCCGGCCAGTCTGGCCCCCCTCCCCCCCTACTACTCCAGTTGCCCTGCCCACCCCCACACCTCTCAGCCCTTCAACTCGAGCAACCCCCTCCCTCCCCCCAACTGCCCACGCCCCCTCATCTCTGGTGCAGCCTGTCTGACCCCTGCGGCTTGAAGACCCGCTCCTCCCCCCAACACCTGAGATCCCCACAGTATGGCTCTCTGCAAACCAGGTGAGTACACAGCTGAGCAAGTTACACGCAGGCAAGGCTGCAGGTCCTGATGGGGTGAGCCCAAAGGTACTCAAAACCTGTGCCTCTCAGCTGTGTGATGTGCTCCAGCTCATATTCAACATGAGCCTGAGGCTGCAGAGAGTCCCGACACTGTGGAAAACCTCCTGTGTGGTCCCTGTCCCTAAGTGCCCGCGTCCCAGCACGTCCAAGGACTACAGGCCGGTGGCTCTAACCTCTCATATAATGAAGACCATGGAGAGGTTAGTCCTGGAGCAACTCCGCCCGGTGACCAAACCCCACCTAGACCCACTCCAGTTCGCCTACCAGCCTCGACTGTGGGTAGAGGATGCTGTCATCTACCTGCTGAACCGAGCCTACACTCACCTAGACAAGCCGGGGAGCACTGTGAGAGTCATGTTCTTTGACTTCTCCAGTGCTTTTGATACCATAAAGCCTGGGCTACTGGGTGAGAAGTTGGAGGCGATGCAAGTAGAGGCCCCCCTGGTGTCCTGGGTTGTGGACTATCTGATGGGCAGACCACAGTATGTGCGCCTACGGAGCTGTGTGTCAGACAGATTGGTCAGCAACACCGGGGCCCCGCAGGGGACAGTCCTCTCTCCCTTCCTCTTCACTGTCTACACCAACGACTTCCACTATCGGTCAGAGTCCTGCCACCTTCAGAAGTTTTCTGATGACTGCGATAGTGGGATGTATAAAGGACGGTGACGAGAGGGAATACCGGGAACTGGTAGTGGACTTCGTCACATGGTGCGATAAAAACCACCTGCAGCTAAATGTGGCGAAGACCAAGGAACTTGTTGTGGAGCTGGGGAGGAGGAGGAGTGCACCTGTGACCCCCGTTTCCATCAGGGGAGTTGATGTGGACATGGTGGAGGTGTACAAATATCTCGGTGTGCACATCGACAACAAACTGAATGGGTCAAAACATGCAGAGGCACTATACAAGAAGGGCCAGATCCGACTCTACTTCCTCAGAAGGCTGAGATCCTTCAATGTCTGTACAAGGATGTTGAGGATGTTCTATGAGTCAGTGGTGGCGGGCGCCTTCTTGTATGCTGTGACCTGCTGGGGCAGCGGACTGAGAGCAGTGGACACAACCAGGCTGGATAAGCTGGTCAGGAAGGCCAGCAGCGTGGTTGGGGTGGAGCTGGACTCTCTAGCGAGGGTGGCGGAGAGGAGGAGCCTTGCTAAGCTCCAGGCCATCAGGGAAAACATCACCCACCCACTATACACAGACTTGGCTGACAGGAGGAGCATGTTCAGTGCTAGGCTCACACTACCCAAATGCAGCACTGAACGGCACACAGGAAGTCCTTCATTCCAACAGCCATCAGACTATACAATGCATCACTGTGGCTCACTGCATCACTGAGCACAGAGCGGCAGCTCAATAGTGGCAGGAGGCCGTGACTAAAACACGGGGCAGCGACGGCTGCCAGACATAGACCTTGGATTAATAGGAACCCAAGGAGGACAATACACTACCTGAAGCATACTGCACCTTATGTGACACTGTGAATATATATTTCATTTAGTTAGATAGTTAAATTATATTGACCAAATTGTTTACACTGCTGTGTTGTTTTTTACTACCTGTACCCCCCTTCCCCCATGCTCAGTATATTTTTACTGTATTTATTTCTGTATATTTTATTTCATTCTTAATCTATTTTACTCTACTCTTATCCTAGGCAACTTGATTGATTTGTGTTATTATTCTAATTCGTGACCTGTCCTGTCTAAATGTTTAAATGTAGAGCGATTTGCAGTGTCAAATTTCCCACGGGATAATAAAAGTATTTCTATTCTATTCTATTGACATTTGTCACCATTTTTACGTCCATTTTATTTTTTATGTAAACAAATTAATCTGATCTGAGCAATTAATCAGAATCGAGCACTAAGGCTTGCAGTGTGAACCAGGGGCGGATTTAGGATTGTGGGAGATCCGGGGCTTAACCCAGATGGGCCCCCCCTTTTTTTTCCGTTTTTTTTTTTTTTTTTTTATTATTATTTTTTTTGGCAGGCAAGGGGTGGTTTGGAGGGGGTCCGGCACGACGCCTTTTTTTTTTAATTTAATGAACCTGTACGTGCAATTTCCTGTAATATAGAGCCTTCAATCTTGACCAATAAAGCTGCTCTTTTCACTATAAAACTCAGTTAACCATAACGTAGTTATGGTTAGATTTATATATTGGGGGGGGATATATCATATTTTTCATATAATCAAAAAGTGGTGGAGCAAGATCATACCTTTGCTCCCCCAAGTTCAATAGTGGGAGAGCAGAGATGCTCCGAATGCTCTTATGGCCAGGCGTCTATGATTCACTGATACAAAGTAAAATAGTGCAGTGCAATAAAATAGTTAGTAAAATAGAATAAAATAATGCAATAGTGCATTGCAATAAAATAGTTATCAACGTATTTTTTCGGGAGGCCGGTAAGGAGTGCATTACAGTAGTCGAGTTGGCTTGAGATAAAGGCATGGATCTGGTTTTCAGCGTCCTTTTGATTTATAAATGGCCGTACTTTAGCTATGTTTCTAAGGTGGAAGAATTAAGTTTTTGTCAACTTGTTGATTGTGATTTAAAGCTTAGGTCTGAGTCTACCATAACACCAAGACTTAACTCACTCAAATACAGTTAGCAGCTGGATAGACCACAGATGGAAATTAGCTTCTGCTAAATCTGGTGCAAACATATTTTCATGTAACAATGATGAATTGTAAAAATAAAAATAAAAAAAAACAAAAAAAAAATATTTTTTTTAAACAGATTCGGTGCTTTTCAGAATACATCCGGGGCTTGAGCCAGGGGCGTATTTGGCACGGGGGACATTGGAATGGGTCCCCCCCATTTTTTCAGAATGCAGTTATGTCCCCCCCCCTTCTGACTACCTGTCCTACTATTATGCAAAGAGGAGTAGATGGGGGTCGCATTCTTGCCCTTGCCTAGAGCTAAACCAGCAGCAGTGACGACACCAGCAGTGTGTGTGTGTGTGTGTGGTGCGTTCCTGAAATCAACTGGGAGTGCACTCGCTATTTGCATATCAATAGCGCCGGTCGTCAGGTGTGTTAAATACGACCGGCGCTATTGATATGCAAATAGCGAGTACTTATCTGGGCTTGCACTTAGTAGTTAGGAGCACTTGGGAGTTCAAAAGTGCGTTCATTCTCAGCACTCTGTTATAACGGCGTTCAAAGATGTGCCAGATTTCATATGTATTTCAGCCGAAAACCCAGTTAAAATACACCGTAAACAGGCTTTAAAATTATGTGGAAAACCAACCGATCTGGCAATGCGCCTGTCAACCCCTGCTACGTCATCAGACTCATCACAACAACAGCTGAATCTGCGTCTGCGAGCAGAAGCTGAGCGCTGCGCAGCAGCAGGTCGAGAGCAGCACTCGCTCAGAGTCAGACTCTACCTCTTGACGTCGGTGCTTGGGGATTTAAAATAGTTTAACGTTAAAGTCAGTACTGACTCAGACGGAAACAATCTAACGTTTGTCTGTAAACTTTGTCCACCCGGTTTGAAGAAGCAAGTCCCCACATCGACGCGACCGCGACGACGTCGACAGCAACATTGAGAATATGCAAACGTCCTGTTTTAGTTTTCATAATAAAGACAATTCAAGCAAAGTTGTTCCTCATGTTTTTGAAAATATACTGTAGAGATGAAAGCGTTATGGAAATGCCAGTATTCTGATTGCTGTCTGTGTGGTTCAATATTTAAAAAAAATTATAGTTTGCAGCAACGTATTGAAAAAAGAACTAACAAAATGGGCCGTTCAATATCTCCTTTAAATATGTTCGAAATGTCAAACAGACCTGGGTACCTACAGGCTACAGTCTATCACTACTTTTGGGAATCTAAGTGTTTATCCAGGTTCTGGGGCCAAGTGATTGATTGATTGAACACTTTATTAACATATTGCAGAATGGGTACAGTATAGTACAGCTCAGTCATGAATTGAAAATGGGGGACCCTGATGTAAACAAGACGAAAGTCTTTCTCTGGTCTGCATCCCCTTAACAATTGTATGTATTGAGCTGTACTGTATCAGGGTCCCCCATTTTCAATTAATCAGGACATACATGACATACAGATAGACAGTACTGCTACATCTATACATTTATGACATACCAGATTTGCAAATACAGTACTGTTTGTGATACAAAAAAGATACAACAAATGCGGTATTGCACCCCTGGTATTTAAAAAAAAATCTAGGTAGAGAGGGGGGGCTGCCATTAAATTTTTAACCTGAGAGTGCTGGTCTGGCTTCATATGACACACATGACATACAGATAGACAGTACTGCTACATCTATACATTTATGACATACCATAGCTTTTGTTGTTGTTGTTGTTGTTGTTGTCATATTCAATGGAAGTATTGTAACATCCTTGTATTGTAAATACATTTCACAATGGGAGCCATCAGAGATGAAAGGCGTTCCTACTGGTTTAGAGGAAGATAATTGTTTTTTGGTTGTTTGAACCCTGGAGATCTCTGAATGCAATGTAATTCTGTATGTATGAGCTCAGTGTGTCGTTTACATGGAGAAATGGCGCCACCGCCTGGGAAAATGCGGTATTGCACCCCTGGTATTAAAAAAAAATCGAGGTAGAGAGGGGGGGGACCCCCCCCTAACCCCCCCCAGCGACGTCACTCGCCACGCCCACAAATCTGTCCCCGGCACATCTGGAGAGAGAGTTACGCCACTGGCTTGAGCCCAGGTAGCCACCCCCTAGCTCCGCCCCTGGTGTGAACGTAGACTAAGGCTGTGATCACATTTTCGAACACATTTTTTCTATGGTTTTAAATGGTTTTGTGGCCACAGGCGCGCTCCTCTAAACTATGCGTTGCGTCTCACATTTTTTAAGCAGTGCTTTTTCGGACCGCTCTCTGTTGAAAAAGTTTAAATGTTTGCCGCGGAGTGCACCAACATCAATGTCACCTTCTTGTCAACGGACCAATCAAATCAACCGAGGGGAGGGATTACAAATCTGAGGTATCTGAAGAGAAATCAACAGCAAAACAAACCAATCGATAATGGAGGAGAAGCTAATTTTGTCAGTTTCTGACAAACCTTGTTTGTACGACCAGGTCTTACCACAACCGAGATATGAACAGCAACACCTAGAGGGCTGTGAGTAGTAATGTATGTAACTTATGTAACGTTATCTGAGGTAGCAATGGTACTCAGTGGTATCGCTCATCACACCCTGTGTGCCCTGTGCACTTTGGATTCTCTATGTAGACAGTTTGAGTGCAAGAAAAAGGCGTCCAATGTGATCACAGCCTAAGACATCCAGCCCACAGGGAGCCTGATTCTAATGTGTCGAAAGGGAACAACAGTGTCCACACGTCCAGGAGTGTCCTTGTGAATTGGATGCTGGTGTAAACAGAGACGTAAGAGGTCCGCCTACAGAGTCAGAGACAGAGTCAGCCTCGTCGAGAGCATTCCTGAGCCGCCATGCTTGAGGAAGGAACAACAACAACAACACTGTCCGTCAAACAACAGTGAGGGGGTATGACACTATGACACACACACACATACTGTACTGTACACATGCACACACACACATACTCAAAGTGTACACACAGAGGTGGTCCTAGAGGGCGAACCATGCTGTGGGACTGAGTGGCGTGTAATGAACTGGTTGACAGCCACATTGACCGCATCGCCGCAAGAGTAGAGGTGCTCGAGGACTGACCTGGGTCTGTTTTAGCTAAGCTGTCGACCAGCCAGACACAAACAGTCCAGGCTCTATTTCAAACTCACCCCACATTCTGCACCCGCCCCCAACCGCCCTGAAGAACGCTGGCAGTCTAGCCAGGGGCCTCTTACTGTATAAAAACCAGGGAGAGAATGCTCAGCCTCCTCCCAGTCTACTGTGCCAGCTGAAGCACTCGAGAGGCCTCGGGCAAGAAAAAAACTAGCTCTATTGATGAAGCAAGCACTATGGCTGACCCCCTCGCCCAGTCAGCTATCTAACAGAGCCAATTACCTCATGTCTACCTCGCTGCCAAAACTGTTATTTCAGTCCCTCAAGTGAAATATGTATGACAACGATTTGCCAAGCGCAGCAGTGACTTCGATGGCACTGTATTGTGTCAAGCACAGGGGCTCAATATCTCCACGCGGGGAAACCAAACCTGCACGTTTCACCGTTGAACATTAAAGAACCACTAAATAAGCATAACTGGATTTCGGGTTTTTTTATGTATAATTTATTAGCTTAGAAGTTCTTCTTCGTGTATTTATTGTGCCTGACAAATTCAAAGACAATGTTTGTCCACAATAGAACAGACATATATACATACATGTATATCCATATCTGTCTGAATATACCTGCATATAATCCTTCTATATACCTACATATAACCCATATAACTCAGCATGTATAATAATGCTGTACATATTGTATATTTTTTTAAATTGATTCTTACCATATATATATCCACATCTATCTGTACATCCTTTTTATATAGATACTATATCTATATCTGTACATGTATCCCTTACCTACTCTTACTAGTTACGCTGCTGGCCCGTATGACTTACTACCATAGTGTCTTTATACAGTATCTGTATCACTGTACATGTTATTACTACAACTCTGTACATACATCTGATTAGCACTATTACTCAGTAGTATTATTTTATATCCAGTTTAATCACCTATACATTGTGTTTAGTTTTACTATTGTACTTTACTGTTACATTTTCATGCCAAACATATTTTGTTGTACTGTACTTGAGCTGTATAATGACAATACATTTGAATACAGACTATTACAAAGGACCGAAGTAGTTGTGCTGTCAAGGTCAAATCTGGAAGCTCCCATTTCTACGTTGTTTGTTCTTTTATAAAAAATGTAATGTGTTAGAGTTTTAGGTTTAGACTGTCCTCTTTGAGCTGGGGACTTTTCCTTGACACTAGAACTAATTGAATTAGTTCTAAACCCATTATATAATATTTTTCTCTTTTTTTTAAAGCATTGTTCTGAATATGAAAATCAGAACATATTTCTCAATTCCAAAGGCTGACTTTTTGGAGATAAACGATCTTTCATCAGACGGCAGCTATTGTAATCGTCCTTTAAAGAGCTTATACAAAGACAACAATGCCTGTTTACTTTCCCCACGGACGAGATGAAGGTAGAGACATGAAGGAACAAAACAAGACAAAACAAATCTCATGAAAGCACCAGCCGCCAGAACCTTCCATTGTGGATCGAGCTTCAAATCGTGTTCAATTATCATAACTTTCCTTGCAATCATCTTCGTTTGACCCGGAAAAAAAGAATCTCTCCTCCTTTGTAAATAATCTAGCTCAGACGGTCAGAGGTCAAAACTGTCAAAGTAATTATCTTATGCAAATGTTAACTTTCTTCCTAAGGTAAGCCAACCTCCGGCGACATATTAAACCCATGTGTGTCATAGCCGGCGACTTGGCGGAGGCATGATGCGGCGGCTGATGGAGGGGCGAAGACTGCTGACACCGATCTGACGCCACGAGCTCCCGGCTTCTGCCGTGTTTCAGCATCGCTAATGAGCCGTAATTGAGTGCTTTCTCTATCCCATCTCCTGAGGGCTACATCTACCCTCGGCTGTGTTTACGCAAAGGTTGTTTGGAGACATTAGTCCAATTACAAACAGTGCACAGGCCTTATCTGAATTCTAATTAGGGTTTGATCGTTTTGATCACTATGGTGTCTTCAAAAGCCTCCACTGTGAAGCCCCAGCACGGCTCTGTGTACAATGTAAACACACTGCGTGCAATGGATTCTCACCACTGTGCTTTCAAATGTTCAAAACAACGTGCTTTTTTGTTGTTGTTGTTTTTTTATACACGTGCACAGACAGACATGAACACACACTCAGGCAGTACTGTACACACAAACTATATATATATAGCTTATCAGCAATATTACACAACAAATGTTGATCTTAACATAGCATTACTAGACATACTGTGTGAATATAATACATTACACTGACAGAAGGGTTGAATACATTTTTTTTTTTATATCTCTATTTGACTAAAGAGTTTTTACATTAAGGGGGTAAAGCTAAAAAGCTATTAAGACTAGTGGCCACATACTGTGTGCATCTATTGTATGAAGCTGTAATCGATCACAAAGCATTGCCTTAATGAACGTGTAAGGAGGAAGACGTGATGAATATTATTATCTGAGGTCGATGCTGTTTAACAGATACAAATAAGGATCAGGTGTTGTCACTTCCACGTCACGATTTGAGTAAATGTTTGGGTTCCTTATGAGTTAAAGAGACTCACCTTTTCAGGATATTTCACTTGATTAATGATTGGGGGGAACGCTTCTATACTAAAGATTATAAACAAGGTAATATATTTGTCTAAGCCCCCCCCCCCCCCCCCCCCCCCCAAGCCCAAATAATCTCACGCCCCCCAGCTTGAGAACCATGGGTTTAGACAACAGGGGTGGGGGGGCAAGGCTGCGTTCACACTGCAAGTTTTAGTGCTGAATTCTGATATTTTGCTTTGGCTGTTGTTGTTGTTTTTATTTTTATTATAATTTTATTTTTTTTACATGTGGCCATTTTCCAATGTGAACGGTCACACTCCTGAACTGACCCGCACGCACAAATGAACAATAATGATGATGGACGTAAACCTGGAGGACACTGAAGTCACAGTTTAGGGTTTAAAATAATCAGAGTCCTGATGATAGTTTGAAATGTTCATATCGTATAGAATACTTTTTAGAATTTTCTATTCCGTATTGACATTGTTACACCCCTGATCTCTTAGCTTCTATCACTAAATTAGATGCCACTGTGGGTCAGGTGCATGCATGTTAGGACAGGACAGGGCAGTACATGACAGGACAAGACAGGAGAGGAGAGGAGAGGAGAGGAGAGGAGAGGAGAGGAGAGGAGAGGAGAGGAGAGGAGAGGTGAGGAGAGGAGAGGAGAGGAGAGGTGAGGAGAGGAGAGGAGAGGAGAGGAGAGGAGAGGAGAGGAGAGGAGAGGAGAGGAGAGGAGAGGAGAGGAGAAGACAGGACAGAACAGGACAGGACAGGACAGGACAGGACAGGACAGGACAGGTCAGGAGAGAACAGGACAGATCAGGACAGGACATGACAGGACAGAAGAGGACAGGACAGGACAGGACAGGACAGGACAGGACAGGACAGGACAGGACATGACAGGACAGGAGAGAACGGGACAGATCAGGACAGGAGATGACAGGACAGGAGAGGACAGGTCAGGACAGGACATGACAGGACAGGACAGGAGAGAACAGGACAGATCAGGACAGGACAGGACAGGAGAGGAGAGGACAGTTCAGGACAGGAGAGGACAGATCAGGACAGGAGAGGACAGGAGAGGAGAGGACAGATCAGGACAGGAGAGGACATGACAGATCAGGACAGATCAGGACAGGAGAGGACATGACAGATCAGGACAGATCAGGACAGGAGAGGACATGACAGGACAGATAAGGACAGGAGAGGACAGGAGAGGACAGGACAGACAAGGACAGTTCAGGAGAGGACAGGACAGACCAGGACAGATTTGGACAGGAGAGGAGAGGACAGACCAGAACAGGACAATACAGGGGAGAGGAGAGCAGAGGAAAGACCAAGTGTGATGGGATACTGGTGAATCTCCATTATGCTCAACACATTTTGCTATGCTGTACTCCGATGACTTTTACCTTTATTCTCGACCAAAGGCTGACTTTCTGTTATCTTCAAGTTACGAGTTACCAAATGCGTTAAAAAAATAAATTGAGAAACGCGCCGTGGCTGCCTCCTCCCTCTTAACACGTGCTGAAACTACTGTTTGGGCTTTAGGAGGGAGGGGTGGAGCGCACCGCTGTGAAGGAAGGGTGCACTGCATTTACAACACAAGACATGTGTCATGACCGTGGGACGACAAAATCATAATTGAAATTGAAACTTCGCCCAGCCCTATTGCATCATCTACTGTTCTACCATCCAGTGTTGTCCAGTACTGCATCATCTACTGTTCTACCATCCAGTGTTGTCCAGTACTGCATCATCTGTTCTACCATCCAGTGTTGTCCAGTACTGCATCATCTGTTCTACCATCCAGTGTTATCCAGTACTGCATCATCTGTTCTACCATCCAGTGTTATCCAGTACTGCATCATATACTGTTCTACCATCCAGAGTGTTTACTGCATCATATACTGGTATACCATCCATGAGTGTTATCCAGTACTATTATCTACTGTTCTACCATCCATGAGTGTTATCCAGTACTATTATCTACTGTTCTACCATCCATGAGTGTTATCCAGTACTATTATCTACTGGTTACCATCCATGAGTGTTATCCAGTACTGCATCATCTACTGTTCTACCATCCATGAGTGTTGTCCTGTACTGCATTATCTACTGTTCTACCATCCATGAGTGTTATCCAGTACTGCATCATCTACTGTTCTACCATGCAGAGTGTTCTCCAGTACTGCATCATCTACTGTTCTACCATCCAGAGTGTTGTCCTGTACTGCATCATCTACTGTTCTACCATCCAGAGTGTTGTCCTGTACTGCATTATCTACTGTTCTACCATCCAGAGTGTTGTCCTGTACTGCATTATCTACTGTTCTACCATCCAGAGTGTTGTCCTGTACTGCATCACCGTCTGGTACAACAGCATTACGGTCCAGGCAAAGTGAGAGTGGCGAGCCTCCTTAAAATCACTTCAAAGATAATCGGCAAATCCATCAACCAAAAATGACAGTGACACTACAATTATGTTGACAATGGCCCATAAGATCATAGAAGATCCCTCACATGTATAACACACAGAATACGAGCTGTTATCCTCACATAGGCACTTCAGATCCAAAGTGGAAACTGAAAAGATTTCAAAACGAATTTGTGCCACATTCATAAGCTTACTTAACAAGCAGGATAGAAATGTGGTCAAAACCTACATGGGATAGTGCAATAAAAGGGCCGTGCAACATGAAATAACCTTGGACTTTGCCACATCAAAATTAATATTGGTTGGGAGGGAAGGAGGGGGTTAATCACATTGTCTCTCTGATGTCTTGTCTGTATGTCTGTCTGTAACATGGTTGTCTTGTGTTTTTCTTTTTTGTAACACATTATTGTATCAACAGACAATAAAGAATAAAGTTATTATATTGTTCTTTCCTATGGACAATACAACTACAATAATATTGGCATTATAGAATCACACTAGCCCTGTGGGTACTGTATGCTATTATTGTGACTTTGTGAACACGAAACGTTATTTTTCAGGTTTAACATGATAACAAAGTGCAGACACATTGATTACGTTCACATAGTGTAGTTGTTTGTGTGTCTCAAGCTGGCCTCAAAACATCATCACGAGGACGTTAATAATTTCACTAAAATTATCAGAGCACAACCACCGCAGGGCGAGTTGCTCTGAGTGCTGCTGCATGGGGAGTGTATGAGATCTACGGGTGCAATGTACTTTATTTTCTTAATGTACAAAGTACGCTATGTTAGAACGGTCAGAGTTCAAATATATAATGTATATGCATCAACCCGCCAAAAGCATTGAGGGGACAGTCTTGGTATTTTCTAACCCTTTCAACTCTTACATGGAGCTTGTATAATTGATTCTCTCTCTCTCTTTCTCTCTATCTCTCTCACTCTCTCTCATCTCACTCTCACTCTCTCACTCCCACTCTCACACACACCATCTATAATATAGCCTAATTATCTCAACCAACTGGTCTTTAAACGGACCGAATACAGCTGCATTATCGTCACTGCCTCAAAGCCACCTCTGGACACAGTTTAATTACCAATGCTGCGTCATTATTTAGTCTATAAGAGGCAATATAGGGGGATTAACTCCTAACCTCAGAGGTCCCTCTGTCTAGTATCTCACCGAACATACTACGTTCACCGGCTAATCTGCTTTCCTGCCATAAATGTGATTACTCCCACGCGTCAGATAATAAAAAGAAAACTCCATCTGAATTATGAGTGTGAATTCAAATCTAAGCTGTATGCCTTGAGGAACTTTGAAGAAAGAAAATCCATACCGTATTTCCTGCTGAGTGTATGCAGCCCCCTACTGGTACATAGTATTGGCTATTTAGTCACGTTTGACAAGCTTTGTGATACTCTGGTAAATGATGTGCAACAGCTGATTTCAATACACAAGTCACGGGGCTAAGTAACAGCATTGGGTTATTATGCCTACACTGTACAAAATTAATGTTTTTTCACGGGAAATTCACTGTATTATTTTACAGATTACTTTTGTTTTTCTACTTTAAGTGTAAATGCCATAAAAATACAGTAAATTACCTTTTATCAAAACATTAACCATTAAATAAAGGTTGTAATCTGTAAATGTATTTGATTTGATGATAAACTGAATCTGGCTGAGGTTAGAAGAAAATTGCATACAATGCCTTGCATCAAGAGACGTTCAGAAAGAAATCTGTCCGGAATAATATAGCGGTACTTCTCGGTTCATACATGTCCACACATTGCTCCACCAGTGTGAGAGAAATACACGTTTTATTTTAAGTTGTAGTGAAAACTCGTGTTATTTGAATAACAACAATGTAGTGTTTTAATTAAGAGCAATCATTTGAATTCAAAGCAATCAACGCGAATATGATTAGTCACGAGTTAAACACTTACATCGACACCACCATGAGTCATAAACTGTACAAATTAATGATCTGTTAGATCTAATAAAGATAAATTATAGACTATAATACAGTATAAATAATATAACACACCTGTAGCAAACTATTCGAACACTATACAGTATAGTGGCGATACCAGGGGTAGTTTTTGTCGACTTAACCGACTAGAGTCTTTGAAATGATGCAAGCTCCATTTGCTTGACATCGTTAACGCCACATTATTTTAAAGAGTATACTATCCTGGGCATATAACGAGTTATTGATTATTAATAGTGTGCAGTATCTTCGACAGAAGTTATTGAATGAAATGCAACTTGTTGATGGTATGGTCGATTCATTAGGCAACACTGAAAGATATATTGCTCACCTTAAAAGGTAAAGCCAATTATAAATAAACGGCGCTGGCGCTGCATACAGCATGTTGCACAGGTGTTCTGTGAGAGAGAAAATATTCTATGAGCCAAATTATTATTCTAAAAATAAATTGGATTTTAGTAGTATAACAGGCAATCACAAGGGGGGGAAGCTATGAAAATACAAAAGCACGATTATACTTTGACCGTGTTGTACCTCAATAATTTAACTCTATTTGTCAAGCAGTTGGTGCATGTGTTACATAATTATGAACACAACCTCAATAACACATGCCTTCAAAGACTGAAAGGAGATGTTGTTGTTTTCTTGTCGATTTTTAGATATGGCTATAATTAAAACATTGTTATGCACAAATATATTTGTATATCTATACACCCCATCCATCACAGGGATGGAAACGCCACTGGCAGTTCCCACATTCAGACCTATACCTGATATTTCTTGAAGAGGTACATTGCCAAGGCTGAATCCTTTAGCAGTGTACGCTTGTCTAACCTCGCTGCAGCTCCGCGCTTGGCTCTCGCCGCCAACACACAAGGACAGCGCCGAGAAAGTGCATAACGCGACTTGTAGTCTCCACATCGCATACATCAGTGAGAAATCCTTCCGAATGTTTTTTGGGAAGGATAAATGCGCTGTAGTAATAATAAATCCGTCGGGGAAATCCAAAAAGAGGCTGAATGAAAGAGATCTCTAGTCTCCGGCGGCGATCAAGAATGTCAAATGTTTCATCAACCAAACAATGACACCTCACAGTTTAGATACATCCACCTCATTGCCAAAAAAAAAAAAAAAAAAAAAAAAAAAAAGCCACGATCTCCTCCTCCTCCGAATAAGAGCGCTTCGAGTCCAATGACACCCGGCGAAGCAGCGCCCGTGAGGTGTTCCGACAACTTCTCTCTCACACACAGTGACACACACCCGGAACAGTCTGTGGTTCTGTCAACGTGAGGGGGAACCCAAATCTTCAGCGAAGAAGATACATGCGGCACAGACGAGCGGAGCGCGCCAGCATGCAAAACATGGAATGGAGGCGCAGCGCCTTCAGCAACCAGCGCGCCATGCATCCAGAAGCGCGTGTCGCCCTGTGGAGCCTATGAGCGTCCTTGGCGATGCTCGCCACAGCACCGGAGACAACGGGTTAATAGCTGAGCAGCCCATAGACAAAATAACGTGGACAGCAAGCAAGGCCAGAAAGAATAACATGTTGAATTAATAAATGCGCTTTCACACCCTATAGGTTCGATTGAAACGGCCCACGTTGATTAGATTACCTTAGATTTAAATGCATTGTCATTATACAGCACACAGTACACCGAAAATAAGTTTGGCATCCAGTAAAGTGCAATAGCAATATACAATGTAGGCTATTATAGGTGATTAAACAACTGGATGTAAATTATAATTAGTACAGTCTACTACTGTGTAATATGCTAATCAGATGTATGTGTAGAGTTGTATAATTAGTATAGTGATACAGTCACAGATAAAGACAATAATGGTGGCCAGCAGTGTAACTGGTAGCAAGTGAAAGCTATAGTCTACTTTACAGTTGTTCATTGGTTAAAGTTTGTTTCACAGCGTCATTGACAAACCGAACCATCGCCTCCTCATTTATTGGACATGATTTTGTAAAGAGATATCTGATCACAGAATCTTGTAATTTCCACTTTGGTTTACAGAAAATATACTACACTGTAATCCTAATTGCATGTCATCTTTTTTTTGTAATTTGTTAAGTATGATCACGTTAGGCTATTTGGAACATACAACATTTTTAATAATGAAGATTCACACATTTGGATAAATATGGAAACATTTCCACAAAAACTAGCCAATCAGCTTCATCAAATTGATGATTTGTTGTTATTCCCTGGCCTCTGAGCGGATCGTGTCAATAAAATCAAATGGAATAAAATCAAATGGAATATGAACTAAATTAAGATAGAAGCACAATAGAATAGAATAGAATTATGAAATAAATATATATAGGGCTGTACAACTGTAAACATAAAAAGGTGGAATAAAATAAAATGGGATATAAACTAAATAAAATAGGAGCACAATAGAATATAGTATAATTATAAGTAAAAAATATAAATAGGCCAGGGCTGTACAACTGTGGTCAAGTATTATACACTAATTATAATAAAATAACAATACAGTAGGATGGGATATTTAGCAGGGCTGTGCAATTGGGCAGTTATGTGCAAAAAGTATGAACAGTGAAGTATGAACAAGTATGTTTTGATTGTAAGTCCAGTAGGGGTGTGTTAATGTACCACAGGGAGTGGGTGGGGGGTGGGGGGGCAGTGGGGGTCCCGAGTCTTGTTGATGAGGCTCACTGCAGAGGGGAAGAAACTGTTCTTGTGGCGTGAAGTTTTGGCCCTGATGGACCGCAGCCTCCTGCCAGAGGGGAGTGACTCAAACAGGTTGTGACCGGGGGTGGTAGGGGTCGGAGGGGAGTGTCTCCAACAGGTTGTGACCGGGGTGGTAGGGGTCAGAGGGGAGTGTCTCCAACAGGTTGTGACCGGGGTGGTAGGGGTCGGAGGGGAGTGTCTCAAACAGGTTGTGACCAGGGTGGTAGGGGTCGGCCACAATCTTACCTGCACGCTTCAGAGTTCTGGAGAGGCGTACAGGTCCTGGAGAGATGGCAGATTGCGGCTGATCACCTTCTCAGCAGAGTGGATGACACGCTGCAGCCTGCATTTGTCCTTGGCCGTGGCTGCAGCGTGTCATACTGTGATGGAGGAGGTGAGGAGGGACTCGATGATGGCTGTAGGAGTGCACCATCATCGTGTTTGGCAGGTTTAATTTCTTCCGCTGCCATAGGAAGAACATCCTCTGCTGTGCTTTCTTGATGAGGGAGCTGATGTTCAGCTCCCACTTGAGGTCATGGGAGATGATAGTTCCCAAGAAGCGGAAGGACTCCACAGTGTCCACTGGGGAGTCACACAGGGTGATGGGTTGAGGGGGGCTGGGGTCCACTGGGGAGTCACACAGGGTGATGGGGTGAGGGGGGCTGGGGTCCACTGGGGAGTCACACAGGGTGATGGGGTGAGGGGGGCTGGGGTCCACTGGGGAGTCACACAGGGTGATGGGTTGAGGGGGGCTGGGGTCCTTCTGTAGTCCACAACCATCTCCCAACTGGACTGATCCAGGCAGGTGGGAAGATAAACTGGATGAAACCAGGCAGGTCGGAAGATACCGTGGACCACACTGCATATTTTCCAACACATAGTAATAATTAAATCATTGAGATCCTAGAGAGTTGGATTGGATTTTTTTTTAAATTTAGATTTGATTGAAGTTTATTTCAAATATACAACATAATAAACAAACATCAAGTACATGTATTGCCTCTAGCCGTTCAAATAATAAATGTATATAAAAAATATAAAATAACAAAGAACAAACAAAAAAGTCAAACTAAATATATTTTTTGTTGTTGTCATTTACATATTTGAAAAGGAGTGGCAAGAAGCATACACTTATTTAATCCCACCCCTATTTACTCATCAGAACATACTATATTGTATTTACTAATTCATACATTACTAATCAAATCAAATCACATTTATTTGTAAGGCCCGACAACACACGTTAATGTCCCCATGGGCCGGACACGTCTTCTTTAACACTTTAAGGACCAGCCACGAGTTTATACGTGTTACGGTGCCATGCGTTGTGGACCAGAGCCACGAGTTAACTCGTGGCGAGTTGTTATTGTTTTATTCCATATTAATAACGCTATTAACGTCCCCGATCGACTTGCAGGACCTACCCGCATATTTGATTTTCGAAACATGCAATACCGGCCAGATCCGCTTAGGGGCGCCATTGCTCCACTGCAGTATCATTGAGGGCGATTGCCATTTTTTTTACTGTCTGTGGGCGTTTCATTTGAGCCTCGATCCCAGCCGAACATACTCCATCTTTGATCCCGTTACCGAACGCAGATTTCAGCCTGGAATAATGGGATTTATGATCAGCCAATGGACATATCGATCTACCAGATTCCGATGACTAATGACGAAATGCTGCCGGCGATCACATGGGCTGACGGTAGGATACTATTCCCCCAAATTACAGCTGGATTGGACATTGTTTTAAAACGCCGCCCCCATTTCATCCATAGATGCTCTGTAATAGTCCGGATGCTACGTAGTTTGTTTTATTTCATTCGTATATATACAGCAGAAATGGCGTTTGATATAACGTGACTAGCCTTTAGCCTATTATCTAGCTCCCCAGAAAAAAGACGAGGCGAAAACTGCGATAAACCTTATATTCACGGCGCTATAAAATGACAACCAACCGATGGATTTTTATTTTCTTTAAGCCATTATGAAGGCACGGTTTATGCACTCAAGTGACAATGAGAATGGACAGATAGCAATACTATAAAGTATATATATATAGCTGTACATCGGTTTGTTGACAAAGCATTGTCCTCCAGCCATATATTACACTGCAAGCCGTGGTCGTCAATGTGTTAAACAAGTCAAGAAGAAACATTACAATAAGTCAAGAACAAAACAAGAACACCATAAAGTCCAAAACATTTCAAATAAATGCAAAATAAATAAATGCAACACTCCCAGACATACCCCACGCGAAGGTAAGGAAAAACGCACTAAAACCTATAAATAGGAAAAAATGCACCACAGGCAATGTGGAGGAGAGAAACCTTAGAAGGGCCATTCAAGGGGGGATCTCCCTTCTTAGATGTCGGTGATAGTAGTGTTGCAATAAAACAGGTGAACAGTTGGTAGGCATGCACTCATGTGTGTAGTGAAACACAGATAAGTGCATGCGATACCAACTGAACATTTTGAAAGATAGAGCTGATAGAGGATATATTTGAGGCGAAGGAGCGGCGTAGATAGGGTCGCATCCTCCCGGTCTTGAATGAATGAATGAATGAAAACTTTATTTAACAGATTGCAGAATGGGTACAATACAGTACGGCTCAATACATACAATTGTTAAGGGGATGCAGACCTGAGAAAGACGTTTGTCTTGTTTCCATCAGGGTCCCCCATTTTCAATTCATATAGACATATATGACATACATGACATACAGATAGTCAGTACTGCTACATCTATACATTTATGACATACCAGATTTGCAAATACAGTACTGTTTGTGATACAGAAGGAGTCAAGAAAAGGGAGTATATACATTTGACGTAGAAACTGTACATTGGAGGTTGGGTGGGGGGGGTCGGGTACATTGGGATATTGACAACCATACTGGGTAATTTACATTGGAGGTGGTTGGGGGGGGGGGGGGGGCGGGGGGCACACTGTATAAACAAGTAACACTGTACATTGAGGGGGGGGGGGAGGAGACACTGTACAAACAAACACAATTGTACATTGAACTATTGACAAAACCATACTAGGTAAATGACTGTACATTGGAGGGGGTTGGAATGATTGGGTTAGGATATTTACAGGGGCCAGTGTTGAATTGCAGTCTCCCGTAGGTGTCCCTTGAGAGAGGTTTTGAAAGTGGGTAGTGATCCACATTCCTTTACAGCTTTGGGTAGGGCGTTCCACATTGATGTGGCATAATTGCGAAACGTGTTTAGTCCCTTATTTGAGCCGAATCTGGGTTTGACATGATTTGTGGAGCTCCCTCTGGTGTTGTGATCGTGGTATTCACTGACCTTTGGGAAGTATTTTGACATGTACATGGGTACCTGGGACGTTGTGATCGTGGTATTCACTGACCTTTGGGAAGTATTTTGACATGTACATGGGTCATCACGGGACGTTCAACACTCCAGTCTTCACTCTGAGACAGCCACTCACAGAGAGACAGGGATACGGGACAGGTGTTAGACAATTTGCGTGATTGTGATAAGCGGACATAGCAATAGATACAAGTGGTAAGCATATATGTGAATAGAATAGATATATGTAGTAAGCATATTACAAGATACAAGAGATACAAGAGTTTTTTATTTGTCACGGCATACAAGTATACAATGAAATGCGGGGGGTCTTGCCCGCAACGATGTGCATAATTACAATAGTAATATATAATAAGAATCCAATAGAACGACATTGTGCAATAACAAGTAACAAAGTAGGGCATATCGGTATCTGTACATGAGTTATTTACAGAGCATGGTAGGACATGCTAGGTCCTGTGGTAGTGCAATACACTGTTAGCTACGGATGAGGCACTGGGTCTTTATGTACACTGCTATACAATGCTATATTTTACAATCTCAAGCTATACTATACTATTCTTAAAGTGACCTTTCCTTCTGTAAAGTGACCATAAGTGTGAGCGTGTGCAGCATGAGTGTTTGTGTGCTCATGTTAAAGTGGCTGCTAGTGTGTGAGCGTGTACAGTGTGTGTGTTGTGTGTGTGCTCATGTGTGCTTGTGCATGGAGAGTTCAGTGTTCAAGGCTCTGATGGCCTGGGGGAAGAAGCTGAGCCAAAGATGTAAATAGAATAGAAGTACTTAACGCAGCAATGAACGTCTGAACCACGTTGACAGACCACGGACAGAAGATGGTAAGAAGCTGATCCATGGCCTTGTGGTGCACGTAGAACAGTCACTGCAATCTTGGGCAAGACCCCGAGACATCCACCACCTTGATCAGCACTACGAGACAATGACTCAGATAGAGGGGGGGGGGGTTGGGGGGGGGGGGTTAGAGAGTTCCCATGTTTGTAGTGGGCGGAGATGGAGCAATACATACATGTATTGAGCATATTATGCATACATGGTGACAGTGGAATCATAGTATATAAGAACATTGTGAAATTGAGTAATAGATAGAACTACTGCAAGCGTATGGATACAGGATGAGATACAAGACAATAGCTCAGGGCCGTATGCCCCGGGGGGCAGGAGAAGCAGCTCAGAAGGTTCAGCACTGCAGGCCAGACAGAAGGCAGTATGAAGCTGTTCCATGGGACCGGTTGAGACAGAGACAGAGGTTAAAAAGGTTCTCTCATGTCTGGAGAAAAGCAGACATGGGAGCAAATAGACATCCTAACTAAACTAGACAGATTAATCTAAGGGTCAGTCCCCAACAGTGATGCCACAGATTACTTGTAAAAGTAATCCGATTACTGATTACTGATTACTCCTTTAAAAAGTAATCCAAGTTACTTTACTGATTACTTGATTATCAGAGTAACTTAGTTACTTTGAAAGTAACTAGGTTACGAAGTCGTCGTCGTTCCCCCAACAGTTTTTTTTAAACGCTTTATTGAAAGTGCATAAATTGTTTTTAACTTGTTTCTCTGCACATAACGTAAATTGTTAAACTAGTGCTTCAGCTTCTGTACCATCAAGTATGGTAAAGCAACAGTCTATGATGCTCACAGCATTAGAGCAGCCAGCCAGTGGTTTTACAAAACCAGTGTATCCATTCACATCTAACAAATGCAGGCTGAACTATTCAATTATATCAACTGTAACTATTAAATTGTTTTTATAAATGTCTCTCTATAAACATACAAGCAGTCTCTCTTTAACATGTAAATTGACTGTAAATCTGGCAAATAAGAGCTTTTCTCTCTCTCTCTCTCTCTCTCTCTCTCTCTCTCTCTCTCTCTCTCTCTCTCTCTCTCTCTCTCTCTCTCTCTCTCTCTCTCTCTCTCTCTCTCTCTCTCTCTCTCTCACCCCATGCCTCTTTCTCTCCAACCCCACCCAGACAGCCTACATCTCTAATATAATAATAATAATAATAATAATAATAATAATAATAATAATAATAATAATAATAATAATAATAATAATAATAATAATAATAATAATAATAATAATAATAATTATTATTATTATAATAATAATATAATCCCTTCTCTCCCTCTCTGTGTGTATGTGTGTGTGTGTGCGCGTGTGTGCGTGTGCTTGTGCTTGTGTGTGTGTGTGTGTGTGTGTGTGTGTGTGTGTGTGTGTGTGTGTCTCTCTCCCCTCTCTCTGTCACTCGTGTTCTCCCACTTGGAGAACTGTGGGAGAGCATTAGAGCAGCCAGCCAGTGGTTTTACAAAACCAGTGTATCCATTCACATCTAACAAATGCAGGCTGAACTATTCAATTATATCAACTGTAACTATTAAATTGTTTTTATAAATGTCTCTCTAGTCTTCTTGCGGTTTCACTTCGTTTAGACAAGCGTTTTGGGGTGGAATTCTCAGACGAATGCACGGAGCCCTGCTGTCAGACGATTGGCGCATATGTCACATGACGTGCTGTGAAGACCCGCCCTACTCTGCCTCTGATTCGCAGACTGTGGATGGGGAATGTGATTGGGCCAAAGCAGAGTCACTCACAGACAGAGAGTCCAGTCACGCCGCGAGGACACATTCTTGTGTAACCCTTTCACTGCCACACCACGTCACTCCCAAATAAAAAAAACAGCTCAAAAATGTATTTTTGACTGTCGAAAACGAAATAAAATACTGCATTCCGCATGCATTATGAATTTATGATGAGATAGTAACGAAATAGTAATCCACAGCCACTTGGACAAGTAACTGCAATCAGATTACTGGCTTTTAAAGATTAACGCGTTAGATTACTATTTTCGGGGGAAAGTAATCAGATTACAATAACGCGTTACTTAGTAACGCGTTACCGGCATCACTGGTCCCCAACCAGGTGAGATCAGGGTAGGTTGAAGGAGAGAGAGAAAAGATGGGTCTTAAGCAGGGATTTAAAAGCTTCGACAGAGCAGGCGCCCCTGACAACGGCAGGTAATTTGTTCCACAGGTAGGGAGCGTGGTAGACAAAGGCTCTGTGGCCGGCGGATTTCTTTTTAACCCTAGGAATCGATAGAAGCCCCGCATTTTGTGAGCGCAGAGCACGAGCGGGCGAGTATCGAGAGATGAGATTGGATAGATAGAGTGGTACGAGCCCATTAAAAATGTTGTAGGTGAGGAGTAGCACTTTAAAGTCAGATCGGGCTTGAATAGGAAGCCAGTGTAGGGCGGACAAAACTGGTGTGATGTGATAAAATGTTCTAGTTTTAGTTAGCATGCAGCCACATTTTGCACGAGTTGAAGATTTTTGATGCTTGAATTAGGTAGGCCTGAAAAAAGTGCATTACAGTAGTCTAGACGTGATGAGACAAAAGCATGAATTAGGGTTTCAGCATCAGCCAGAGTTAAAATGGGGCGAATCTTTGCAATATTACGAAGATGGAAGAAGGCAATTTTGGTGACTTTTTTTTACATGTGCATTAAATGAGAGGGAGGAATAAAAAAATACTCAGAGGTTTTTTATGGTGGAGCTCTGGGAAACGTGACAAGTATCAAAGTTGAGGAAGATGTCCTCAAACAGGCCTCTGTGGTTTGGGGGGCCAACAATTAACATCTCAGTTTTATCTGCATTAAGGAGTAGAACGTTTTGCGACATCCACTTTTTGACGACAAGCAGGCAATTGTAATTGGGAGGAGTCATTTGGCTTAATAGGTATATATAATTGGGTGTCATCAGCGTAAAAATGAAAGTTTATGCCAAATTTGCGTATGATATTGCCGAGGGGTAGCATGGAAATCGAAAATAGCAAGGGGCCCAGAACAGAGCCTTGTGGGACACCGCATTGCACTGGGAGGGTCTCAGATGTTAAATCATTATAGACCACGCAGTGGGTTCTATCAGTTCAATAAGATTTAAACAAAGCAAGTGCGTGACCCCGAATGCCAACATGATTCTCAAGCCGACCTAGAAGAATCGAATGATCGATAGTGTCAAAGGCTGCACTGAGATCAAGCAATAAGAGCACAGAAGTTAGGTTTGAGTCGAGAGAGATCAGTAAGTAATTTGTGACATTGGTAACCGCCGTTTCGGTGGAGTGTAAGGTTCTAAAGCCAGATTGAAAAGATTCATTAAGATTATTGTTTGATATATGGTCAGTGAGTTGCGTTGCGACAATCCATTCTAATATTTTGGATTGGAACGGAAGATTGGAGATGGGTCTGTAATTTTTCAAGATTAGCCCATTAGAACCCACACCCATTTCTCCTTCAAGGAAAATTATGAGGGGCATAAGACTGACTAAATAGACTACAAAGAACACATTTCTGAATTTATTTTCAAAATAGCGCCCCCTAATGGCAAATATCTGAAATGTTTCATATATGTCACATTGAGCGTTAATCATTAAACTTATTCCTAATTCCTATGTAGTGCACTACATGCTACTACATGGTACTACAGGGTCCTACATGGTACTACAGGGTACTACATGGTACTACATGGCACTACAGGGTACTACATGGCACTACAAGGTACTACATGGCACTACAGGGTACTACATGGTACTACATGGCACTACAGGTACTACATGGCACTACAGGGTACTACATGGTACCACATGGCATTACAGGGTACTACATGGTACTACATGGTACTACAGGGTACTACAGGGCACTACACGGTACTACATGGCACTACAGGGTACTACATGGTACTACAGGGCACTACAAGGGTACTACGACTATTGTTACAAAGGGTCAGATTAAACCGAATATATATATTTATTGCTTGAGATCCCATGTATAATATTTGTATATCGTTTGATATCCCTTGTATATTCTTTGTACATATACACGAAATATCCCTTTACCTGGTACAGGACAGACCATAATATTCGTTCTCCTATTGGAAGCGATCCCCTAGACGCCACGGCCATACCCCCAATGTCTAGTTCAAAGTCACCGCTAAGACATGTCTCAACATACCCCGGTTTGCGCAGGAATACGAGACAGAAATGAGGTTGGCACTAGATTATTCACTGTACGTATAAATACGTTGCAGGTGGATACAGCAGTTAGTTACCCGAAACGTGTTACCCTCAAATGAGTTAACCCAACAAGTTAAAGCCTTCATCACGAGTCAACGACCAAGTGAAGTGAGCAACGTTGCGTCTAAATAGAGCAATTATAACCGCGTGCGAATAGGATAGTAAAAGTGTCAGAGCTTAGTGAAATAACGTCAAGTTCGACCTAGTTAAATGTGAAGTACCGTGCACAGGATAATCTACACCGGTGAATGCAGAGCCTTTTCCGGCTGGATTATATTGATTTTGGTCCTGTGGCTGTTGGAAGCGGAGAATCGTCTACACCCACTGCTGTGTGGGATTTACCCGTGAGGAGCATCACTCGAGCCCGTCTCTAGGAGAGGCTGGCTGGCTTTCACCTATGCTGTCGCGCATACTTGGATTATAGCTGCTGCTTTCGTCTGCCGATCAAGGGAGTAATGTACCGCCTCCCGTAGCTGGAGCTTATTGATTCCCCGTTGATCCAGACTTTTGCATTCGAACATTCCTCCCCCCTGCTGGCTTACAACCGGAGGGAACCCCCTTAGTATCTCCAGCTGACCTACTAGTGTACCATATATAATTCTTATGCTACGGGTGGTATTAATTATCCCCTGCGTAATATGCTCATGGACTTACGCTCTTGACCTATTCATGCACATTCTTCGCCTTACAAACGCAACTCTCAATCTTAATAAATAATGTAAGATAATCTTGGTGCTCTTCTAATAAATATTATTATAAACAGTATTTCTTGTGAAGCCGTGTTATTGTGGGGGTGTTCATCACATATACCTGTGTACTGTATGGCCAGTAGTAATGTACATAACACAGTAGTGGTTTAATGATACCATACTTATTCAATACAGTCAGGGAATTGTACCCCTCAGTTACAATTGGTCCTTCGAGCCGGATGGTAATTAGCGTAATATTAATATAATATTAATATTGACATGGCCAGCGGTGAACACTCCACAAACGGCTCTCCTAAGCTAGAACGCCCGACGCGCAGACAGCAGCCACCTTCTTACCTAGAGGACTACGCTGCCAGTCTACTACCTAGCTTTATAAAGAAGTTAAATACGGATAAAATAGATAAAGCGGATAGTCAAAGCATGTCAAACCCTACCGACCAGACGACCCTGCCAGTAGAGACCCCAGTGGGTTCTAACGTAACTGACCAAGCTCACGGGGGGGACCAGGAGGGACATGACATGACTTACCCCCAGACAACGACCATGGGACGGTCCCCGGAGAGCTCCAGGATAAAGAAAGCGCTCCAGGGACAGAACCCGACCCACTACCAGAAGAGAAGCGCGCCCAGGAGACGGACCTCGAGGCGCGCCCAGAGAACAGATCTCCAACGAGCACTGCCAGAAGCCGATCACCTCCGTCGGTGTCTTCCCCCAGTGAAGCGGACAGGATGCTGGTGCAGGCATTCATCGCCACCCTGGCAGCCTCCACCGAACGCGATCGACTTCAAGCGCAACAGACGAGCGAGCGCGAACAAGCTGCAGACCAACGAGAGCGCCTCCACGCGCAACTCCAAGCGCAAGCCCTCAGTGAACGCGAACATTCTGCAACCGAGCGAGAGCGCTTCCAGGCGCAACAAAGGAGTGAAGACGGCCGCATAAGACTGGAGACCAGACGCCTTCAGACGGAAGAGAACATTGAAAGAAGCCGCGCCGATGCACAGCACGCCGCCGCCAATGCACAGCGCAACGCCGCAAATGCACAGCTCCACGCCGCCCATGCCAGCGCCAATGCACAGCGCGACGCCGCCAATGCCCAGCGCGAAGCAGTGCGCGACGCCGCCCATGCCCAGCGTGAGGCAGAGCGCGACCGGCTGCAGGCGCAGACGATGGAAAAATTGATTGCCATGGCGACACCCCCTCACTCCGCACGGAGCTCCCGGAGATCATCACGACAAGGGTCTAGGACACATTCCCCTACCCGACCAAGCGACCCGGGACCCCGCCAACAGGAGGATCCTGTCCACGTCTCCGAACCCCCTTCCCGGCCGGTCCATACGAGACCCAGCAACCGGGAAGAACCGGACCACGCCGAGAGACTGAACAGAAGACTCCAGGACCTAGCAGAGGAAGAGGAAGAGGAAGATGAGGAATGTCAAGCCGACCAGCAGCAACATACTCTGGACCAGGAGGCCCAGTACAGCCCAGACGTCAGCCCAGAGGCACTGCGCTACAAACCCCCGACTCAACTCACGGGTGAGTTTGACGCACCGTCAGCACCGAGGAACAGCACCTGGGTACCCGACCCCTGGTACCCACCAAGTACCAGCCCACGACGACACGTACGGGGAGACTCGCCCAGGAGGCCTCTCCCCCAACGCTCACCGATGTGCCAGCCATCCATGGCATCGTACCTTGGCACACCGACGTTCCCGGACTTCACACACGAGAACAGAGCACAGTACACAGAGCTACGAATGTGCTTAGAGACAATGATGTCCGATGTCCCTGATGAGACGTACAAGTATGCTATCCTACTCAAGCACCTGAAGGTGCCCAGAGCGCATAATATAGCGCTGGCATATTCCAACTCAAGTACCCCATACACCGCGGCTCTAGTAGCCCTCGACCAACGTTATGGACGCATATGGGACTACGTGATACAAGAGATAAGAGACATCGACTGTCTCCCCCCAGCCAGAGACAACAGAGCATTGGATGACCTCTCTATCAAGGTACAGTCCCTGGTAGGGATGCTGGGGTCCCAAAAGGAAAAGGAGATATACGAACTGTACGCTAACTCTAACGTAGAAAGGATATTAGAGAAGCTCCCTCCCGCCCGACAAGAGCGTTTTCGGCGGCAAAGAGACCACCGCGACCCCAGCGGCCCAGAGGCATCCCTCCTAGACCTATCTGAGTTCCTCGCCAGGGAGGTCAGCAGCCTACGACTGGACACGTTCGTGTGGAGTGGACCAAGCCCCAGAGATGGACCTCGGGGATCAAATGATAACCGCCGGTCGGTGACCGTTATGCACCAAGCTGAATCAGTACCGCAGCACAAGAACCACAACACCCCCTCGACGAAAGAGGAGTGGAAGATTGAATGCCAGTACTGTGAAGGGGAACATCGGCTGTATCAATGCGACGATTTCAAGAAGCTGACCACGGATGAGGTGAGTCAGTGGATCAAAGACCACCGCCGCTGCTTCCGCTGCGCGCGCAGCCATATGGCAGCTGAGTGCCGTTTGAAGAAGAATTGCGGCAGGTGCGGCGGCGCCCACTTGGAGGTCCTGCATGACATCAACAGGCGTCCGCCAGGACAACAAAGTGGGCCCGTCGCGGTAATGTACCAGGCCGAGGCGGTGGCACCAGTACCGAAGAGCCACCAGACCGCCCCCTACTGTACCTACTGCGACGGCGGACACTGGCTGGCACAGTGCGCCGAATATAAGACACTGAACCCAGTCCAAGTTGACCAGTGGCGTGAGGCGGCCCAGGCGAGCGCCGCTTACCGCGCAGCACTGTGCGGGGCCCACCAGCAAAGATTAACTAAACAAGGCAACCGGCCAACAGGAGTGCTCCACATAGACCAGCATAGCGAGACCCCCCGAGTGCTCATCAAAGTGGTCAGAGTGCTCCTGAGCTACGAGGACAAGGTCCTGGACACTTACGCCGTCCTGGACGATGGGTCTGAAAAGACTCTCCTCCTCGCTTCCGCCGCAGCCCAGTTGGGCCTGCGGGGTGCCAAAGGTACCATGACAATACGCACCATCAGAAGAGACCAGAAGACCATAAAGGGTGAAAAGGTCTCCTTCAAGATAGCAGCGGTGGACCAGCCCGAGAAGCAGTATAGTATTACCAACGTCTTCACTAGCCACGACATAGGCCTGTCTCAGTACACCTACCCCATACCACAGCTGATGGCGAAGTATGTGCACCTACGTCAACTACCTATACCGCTTATCGACGGCGCCACACCGACCCTGCTCATCGGCTCCGACCACGCGGACCTCATTCTCCCAATTGAGGCGGCCCACATCGGACCCAAAGGATGCCCAGTCGCGGTTCAGACCCGACTGGGGTGGACGCTCCAGGGCCCCCTCTACGGACTTGACAGTCAACCCACGTCTACACGCTGCCTACACACAAAGGCGAGCGACACCGACCACTCCCTCGTACAGCCCGTTGAGAGGCTATTGACATTAAGCGAGAGGCCTGTCAGAGAACCGTGGGCACAAGGGGGAGTTCGGAACTCCACCCCCCTCAGCTGCGCTCCAGACGTAGCTGACCTCGAACCCAGCACCCCAAGCGACTCCTTGATGGGGCGGCCAGAACCGGCCCCTCCTCAGACGGGGTACAGAGCAAACAAGAGAAACAGACGGAGGAGGTGGAGGCGCAGCCAAGCACAGATCAAAGCAGTCTCAGGCCCGCTTCCTCCTAACCCCCCTACCATCCCTTCCAGCCCGTCAGAAGCGGGGCAAGGACGGGGACAACTTAAAAGTGGACACAGTCGTCGTGATCATAGACCAGTCACTACCCCGAGCTGCGTGGCCGGCCGGCCGCGTAAGCAAAGTGATCACTGGTGCCGACGGAAAGGTCAGAGCGGCAGAAGTGCTCATCCAGGGGCGGACATACACCCGACCCGTGGCGAGGCTGATAGAGTTGCCAAGGCTCCCCGACTTGCTTAATGACGACCATGACCCACTGACTTTGTGAATTGCCCTACTCCTCACAACGGACATTGAGTAGTGGACAAGACGGTTAATCTGTCTCTGCTTATCTAATTAGGTGCAGACTAATTAGGAGGCGGCTGTTACAAAGGGTCAGATTAAACCGAATATATATATTTATTGCTTGAGATCCCATGTATAATATTTGTATATCGTTTGATATCCCTTGTATATTCTTTGTACATATACATGGAATATCCCTTTACCTGGTACAGGACAGACCATAATATTCGTTCTCCTATTGGAAGCGATCCCCTAGGCGCCACGGCCATACCCCCAATGTCTAGTTCAAAGTCACCGCTAAGACATGTCTCAACATACCCCGGTTTGCGCAGGAATACGAGACAGAAATGAGGTTGGCACTAGATTATTCACCGTACGTATAAATACGTTGCAGGTGGATACAGCAGTTAGTTACCCGAAACGTGTTACGCTCAAATGAGTTAACCCAACAAGTTAAAGCCTTCATCACGAGTCAACGACCAAGTGAAGTGAGCAACGTTGCGTCTAAATAGAGCAATTATAACCACGTGCGAATAGGATAGTAAAAGTGTCAGAGCTTAGTGAAATAACGTCAAGTTCGACCTAGTTAAATGTGAAGTACCGTGCACAGGAGAATCTACACCGGTGAATGCAGAGCCTTTTCCGGCTGGATTATATTGATTTTGGTCCTGTGGCTGTTGGAGCGGAGAATCGTCTACACCCACTGCTGTGTGGGATTTACCCGTGAGGAGCATCACTCGAGCCCGTCTCTAGGAGAGGCTGGCTGGCTTTCACCTATGCTGTCGCGCATACTTGGATTATAGCTGCTGCTTTCGTCTGCCGATCAAGGGAGTAATGTACCGCCTCCCGTAGCTGGAGCTTATTGATTCCCCGTTGATCCAGACTTTTGCATTCGAACATTCCTCCCCCCTGCTGGCTTACAACCGGAGGGAACCCCCTTAGTATCTCCAGCTGACCTACTAGTGTACCATATATAATTCTTATGCTACGGGTGGTATTAATTATCCCCCGCGTAATATGCTCATGGACTTACGCTCTTGACCTATTCATGCACATTCTTCGCCTTACAAGCGCAACTCTCAATCTTAATAAATAATGTAAGATAATCTTGGTGCTCTTCTAATAAATATTATTATAAACAGTATTTCTTGTGAAGCCGTGTTATTGTGGGGGTGTTCATCACATATACCTGTGTACTGTATGGCCAGTAGTAATGTACATAACGCAGTAGTGGTTTAATGATACCATACTTATTCAATACAGTCAGGGAATTGTACCCCTCAGTTACAACTATGCTTGCACCTCATGGTACCAAAACACCTCAAAGGCGCTAAAAACAAAATTACAAACATCTCAAAACAAACTGGTCAGACTACTGCTTGACCTTACTCCTAGAACCCACCTCACCCCTGCCCACTTTGACAACCTAGGATGGCTTAGAGTAGACGACAGAGTACAGCAACTTGCAATGGGCCTGGTCTACAAGATACACTACACGACCAAGGTACCCATGTACATGTCAAAATACTTCCCAAAGGTCAGTGAATACCACGATCACAACACCAGAGGGAGCTCCACAAATCATGTTAAACCCAGATTCGGCTCAAACAAGGGACTAAACACGTTTCGCAATTATGCCACATCAATGTGGAACACCCTACCCAAAGCTGTAAAGGAATGTGAATCACTACCCACTTTCAAAAACACTCTAAAAAAACACCTAAGGGAGACTGCAACTCGAAACTGGCCCCTGTAAATGTCCGAACACAACCCCCTCCAATGTACAGTAAATTACCAAGTATGGTCTTGTCAATATTCCAATGTACAGTTTTGTTTGTACAGTTGTACAGTGTCCCCCCCCCCACCCCTCCTACCCAACCTCCCCCCCCCACCCACCCAACCACCTCCAATGTACAGTCCCCCCCCACCTACCCAATCCAATGTACAGTTTCTACATCAAATGTATATACTCTTTTTTCTGGACTCTTTTTGTATCACAAACAGTACTGTATTTGCAAATCTGGTATGTCATAAATGTGTAGATGTAGCAGTACTGTCTATCTGTATGTCATGTATGTCATATATGTTACGATGAATTGAAAATGGGGGACCCTGATGTAAACAAGACGAGAGTCTTTCTCTGGTCTGCATCCCCTTAACAATTGTATGTATTGAGCTGTACTGTACTGTACCCATTCTGCAATCTGTTAATAAAGTTTTCAATCAATCAATCAATCAATCAATACAGGGTACTACATGGCACTACATGGTACTACTACATGGCACTACAGGGTACTACATTGAAATATGACTGATATTTGTTTTAATATGCTTTGAACAATTGAACAATATAAAATATATTAACTAAATATCATTGAATCAGACAATTAACTGAGCAGATCATAATAATTGTTCGTATTGTGACATATATGTCACATCAAATTTTCATGAACATTTTAAGGTGATATGCCCGGTGTGACGTATGTGTCACAGCAATTTTTATCAATTGTTTTCTTTATCATTTTATTCAAGAAATGTGTTCACAACAGGTTATATATAATAAAGAACATGTTATGTAAGCATTATAATTCTTAAATGGGCAAATCTTACCTTTTAGCAACAAGAATCTAGCTTTTGAATGCTACTGTAGCTACTTCTGTCATTTAGTCACCACCATCAGTCAGCATTGTGGAAAGGTGGTTTATGGGAGCACAACATCACATGATATGACATGATATGTCAAATCAAAAGCCCTGGGTAGACAAATCCGTCCGTGAGGCTCTGAAAGTGCGCACATCAGCATACAACACCGGGCTGGTGACAGGCAACATGGAAGAACACAAGATGGCAAGATACAACGTCAGGAGAGCAGTAATAGAGGCAAAACGGCGTTACAGGGATAAAGTTGAACTTCAGTTTGAACAGGCTGACTCTAGAGGCATGTGGCAGGGCCTCAGAACAATGACAGACTACAAAGGAACCCCCCTCAAACTGAACAGTGACATCTCCTTAGCAAATGATCTCAACTCCTTCTATGCGAGGTTTGAGGCTGTGAATAACAACACCAGCCTACAAACCACGGCAATGGGGGGGGGGGGGTCTGCTGATGGAGACTCAGTGTTCAGGGTAACAGAGCATGAGGTGAGACGGATCTTTAAAAAAGTGGATATCAGGAAGGCAGCAGGACCGGACGGCATCCCCGGCCGCGTCCTAAAAGTCTGTGCCGACCAACTGGCCCCGGTATTCACTGACATCTTCAACCTGTCCTTGGAACAGGCCGTCATCCCCACCTGTCTGAAGAAGTCCACCATCATCCCTGTACCCAAAAAATCTACGCCCGCTTGCCTCAACGACTACCGCCCTGTAGCCCTCACCTCCATAGCCATGAAGTGCTTTGAGAAGCTAGTGAAGGGCTACATCTGTTCCTCCCTCCCCATCAACCTGGACCCTCTGCAATTTGCATATCGCCCCAACAGGTCCACGGAGGACGCCATAGCCCATGTGCTGCACACAGCAGCATCACATCTGGACAAGAGGAAGGGGAACTATGTGAGAATGCTGTTCATCGACTACAGCTCAGCATTCAATACCATAGTCCCCTCCAAACTCATAGCCAAGCTCAGGGACCTGGGCTTGAACTATGACCTGTGCCAGTGGGTCCTGGACTTCCTGACGGGCAGACCCCAGGTGGTAAGAGCCGGCAACTGCACCTCCTCATCCATCACGCTCAACATAGGGGCCCCCCAGGGCTGTGTTCTGAGCCCCCTCCTCTACTCCCTGTACACACATGACTGCGTAGCACAGCGGAACAACAACACCATCATCAAATTTGCTGATGACACAGTAGTGGTGGGCCTGATCTCTGCCAACGACGAAAGGGCCTACCTGGAAGAGGTAGAGAACCTGTCACAGTGGTGTCAGGAGAACTGCCTCTCCCTGAACGTCAGCAAAACAAAAGAGATGATTGTGGACTTCAGGAGGTCGGGGGTCAAGGACTACAGCCCCCTCAGCATCGACGGGGCACCAGTTGAGAGAGTGAACAGTTTCAAGTACCTCGGAGCCCACATATCCGAGGACTTGACATGGACCACACACATTGACAGTGTTGTGAAGAAGGCACGACAACGCCTCTACTTCCTCAGGCGCCTAAGGAAGTTCCAAGTCAGTCAGAAGATCCTTAGGAACTTCTACTCATGTACAATAGAGAGCATCCTGACCGGCAACATCACCTCCTGGTTTGGGAATAGCACTGCACAAGACCGTAGCAGACTACAAAGAGTGACACGTTCAGCCGAACGCACAATTAGAGGGGGGCTTCCCACCCTCCAGAACATTTACAACTAGCGGTGCAAGGGGAAGGCTAAGAGAATTATTAAGGACTCGAGCCACCCGAACAACTGCCTCTTTGAACTGCTGCCG
The DNA here is from genome assembly GCF_963971535.1 of Notolepis coatsorum. Classification (NCBI taxonomy): domain Eukaryota; kingdom Metazoa; phylum Chordata; class Actinopteri; order Aulopiformes; family Paralepididae; genus Notolepis; species Notolepis coatsorum. The sequence continues at coordinate 163,953,625 of NC_140165.1, read as the reverse complement.
TCAGGCAAGCGATACCGGAGTCTTATGGCGAGCACAGAAAGACTCAGAAGGAGCTTCTATCCCCAGGCCATCAGGCTGCTAAACGAACAATAATCGCTAAACGAACAATAATCACTATGCAACAACCATCAAATGCACACAGCACACACACCCACAAGCACACACTCACTCAAACAAACAACACACTGCAGCACCCACTCTCCACACTTTAGATCACACAAACACACTTACACTTTATATTTATTGATAAAGGATTTGCACTACAACTCGTACACCTACTGTGAATTGTACCTAAACTGCACCTCGTCCATTTATGCCTTGCACTATATAGTATTGTATATTAGTACACTGCACAGTATTGTATATTGTATGGTAACTACGTCTACAAACATTGTACATATGTCTAAACTGAACACTGTGACCTCTTTTTTTTACTTCTAATTTTTACTATGTTTTTATTTCATACTTATCTTGTCATGCACAGTCTCTGGAGCGCAACAGTAAGAAGCATTTTGTACAAAAGTATTCTGTACTTCTGTATGACAACTATTAAAGAAACTTGAAACTTGAAACATGACCCCACCAGGATGTTCCACCGGTGTCCCTTTGGGACTTCATGAGGTAAAATCAAGGATAAAGCTTTATATGGACATTTCCAGAACATGTAAAGTACATGTGACACCTGTGTCACGGTGGGTCCTAATGGGTTAGAGGGTCGAGGTTCGGTTTTTTAGTGTTGGTAGTGGTTTAATTGTTAAATATATTATTATTATGTGCGCCCTTGCTCATTTGTGTTCTACAGAGGGCGATGTAGTAAATCCAGTATGTGATGTCACTGACGTTTCCTTTCCATTCCTGTTCCGGTCTATTATTTGTCAATGATTGTTGTTGATATATATAGCGGCACTACGACCGCATCTCGCCCCGCCTGAGAAATAAATATGCCTACGAGGCTAAAGATGATCAATGAGTCAATTGAGTTCCATTCAATCGCCACCGCAACGCACTTTAACAGGTTATGGGCCCAGGAATGCCAGTCTAGAGCGACAAGGTGAATAGAATAATATACTAACTAAACCGGGAATGAAGACGGTACTGGGAGATTTCCGTGAACAGTGAAGACACGTCACAGAGTTTCTACAAGCCGCAACCAAACGTTTGGATATAGTAAACTCTGAAGAAACGTGAAAATGGCTGTAGCAGGAACACTACACCAGCAGATTATATTAGATGGAAAAGAAGATAGATATGATCTGTGGGAGATGAGATTCCTTAGCCGTTTACACATTCTGAAGCTAAAAGACACGATTTTGCGAGCGCCCATTGGTGAAGCTGCATTAGCTGCAGACGCAGCGAGGAATGCAGACTGTTATGCCCAATTAGTGAATGCGCTAGACGATATAGCCTTTCATTGATAAGACATGATGCGGCCGATGATGGGAGGAAAGCCCTGCAATTATTGAGATAGCATTATTCGGGAAAAAGCAAGCCCAGGATTCTAAACCTGTACACATCATTGACCACCATACAAATGGAAGACAATGAGACTGTGACTGATTACATGATAAGGGCTGAGAATATAATTTCAGCTCTTCGTGATGCAGGAGAGAACATGAGTGATGGGCTGCTTGTAGCCACTATTCTGAATGGATTACCAGACTCATTTAGGCCACTAGCTGTCCATGTAACACAGAATGAGGACAATGTTACATTCAAAGACTTCAAGAGAAGACTAAGAGTCTATGAAGAGTCTGAGAAAATGAGGACAACTGGCACTGCATATACGGACAGTGTGATGAAGACTAGCACAAGGCAAAGCAAACAAGGCACCAAGACATATAGGAAGGATGGGGAAGCCACTTTGACATGTTACAGGTGTGGATAAAGAGGACACACCCGAAACAGGTGCACCCGAAAAGTGTGGTGCAGTCACTGCAAGAGCAACACACACACAGAGTCCCTGTGCAGGAAAAAGGGAAAGAAGGAGCAAGAAAGGTCGCAGAGGTGGACACCGACGACGACGATCAATGCTTCATGGCCAAGCATGCAAACAACGAGAGGCCGTCAGCCAACGTGAAGAAAAAGGGGATCATGGTGGACGCCGGAGCGACATCCCACATCGTGAATGATATTGCCAAGTTCAAGAGCTTTGACAACACATTCCAGCCTGACACCCACTCAATAGAGCTGGCAGATGGGACCAAGTGCAGTGGGTTGGCACAACGCAGAGGAACGGCGCTGATCTACCTACTAGACAACGAGGGACGGCAACAAAGAGCACAGCTACAGGATGCACTGTATATGCCGACGTATCCACATGACATATTCTCAGTGGCAAGAGCAACCAATGCAGGAGCAACGGTGACTTTCAAAAAGGGGGACAGCCACATGATCACCAAGAAGGGCAACAGGTTTGACCTCCATGAAAGTGGTAATCTTATTTTTATTTGCCAACTGTTCAGAAAAAATTTGATACATGCAATATATGTCATGACATGCAAACTTGGCATGAAATATTGGGTCATTGCAATTATGAGGATGTACAAAAGTTACTGGGTGTGGTAAAAGGTATGGAGATAAGAGGCAGTGCAGTCAGGCCAGCACAGCTGTGTGAAATATGTACAAAAGGTAAATTCACCCAGACAAGGAATAGGGAGCCGGACAGAAAGGCTACAGAACCTTTACAGATGGTCCACACTGATTTAGCCGGTCCCATGAGAACCCCAAGCTTAGAAGGTCATAAGTATGCACAGTCTTTTACAGACGACTACTCGGGTGCCATGACTGTGTATTTTCTCAAATCCAAAAGTGATGCAGTACACGCCACAGAGAGGTACTTGGCAGACTCAGCCCCTTATGGAAAAGTGAAATGTTTACGATCTGATAATGGAGGTGAATTTACAAGCAAGGAATTCAAAGCACTGTTAACCAAAAATAGGATTAAGCATGAGACATCTGCACCCTATTCACCTCACCAAAATGGCACAGCAGAGAGAGGTTGGCGAACCCTCTATGAAATGGGCAGGTGTATGCTGTTAGACAGTAAGTTGCCAGACAAGCTGTGGAGTTATGCTGTACAGACGGCAGCCTATGTGATAAACAGGTGCTACGGTAAACGCACAAAGAAGACACCATATGAGATGCTCACAGGCAAGAAACCAAACATGTCCAAACTTCAGAAATTCAGATCTGTATGTTTTGCCTACACACAAGAGAAAGGGAACTTAGATCCCAGATGTTAGCAGGGTCTTTTTATTGGCTATGACAAAAACAGCCCAGCTTATCTTGTGTACTATCCAGACACAGAGAAGGTCAGAAAACACAGGTTAGTGAAATTCACAAATGAGACAGCCAAAGAAAAAAAAACACAGACACATGGATCACACATTGAATATCAGGACAGAGATGCACAGTTACACCCCAGGATCCTTGAAAATGAGGGAAATGATGATGAAAAAATGGGAAATGCATCAGGTCAAAGTGTTCAAAGTGATGTTTCTGAGGCTAAATGTGAACAGCCTAGCACTGAGTGTCAGGGTAGAAGGTACCCATCTAGAGTTAGGAGAAAGCCAGTGTACCTTCAGGATTACGTGACTGAGGATACAGCAGACAGACTGGTAACATGTATAGACTCTTGTTATAGAGCAGTTTGTGACATACCACAAAATTACCAGGATGCCATAAGCTCAACCAAGTCACATCTGTGGGTAGACGCAATGAATGATGAAATACAGTCACTGAAAGAGAATGACACATTCAAGATCACCCAGTTGCCACCAGGCAAAAAGGCAGTGGGGGCGACGTGGGTCTATGCTCTCAAGAGTGATACTGATGGATCAGACAAATGTAAAGCAAGATTTGTGGCAAAAGGTTACAGCCAAAAGCAAGGTATTGACTACGGGGAAACATTCTCACCTACAGTTGACATGACAACGGTTAGAGTGGTCATGCAAAAGGCAGTGCAGGAAGATTTATTTTTACATCAATTGGATGTCAAAACTGCATACCTGCATGCACCAATTGATCGTGAGGTCTATGTGGAACAACCTGAAGGTTATGAGATAAAGTCAGAAACAGGAGAAAAGCTAGTATGCAAATTACAGAAATCCCTATACGGTCTAAAGCAGTCAGGCAGAAACTGGAATGCTCTGTTACATGCATATCTCACTGAGAATGGTTTTGAACAAAATCCTGCTGATAACTGCCAATACACAAGGGAAAAACAAAATGAAAAAGTGATTCTAATTGTATTTGTTGATGATTTAATCATTGCTGGTAACAATGAGGAGGTTGTGAAAGGTGTCAAAATGATGCTTGCTGAGAGGTTTAAAATGAAGGATCTGGGAAAATTAAAACATTTTCTAGGGATAGATTTTAACCAGTCAGAGGGTCAAGTCACAATGTCACAACAGAGACTATGTGAACAAAATCCTCTCCAGATTTGGAATGCAAGAGTGTAGGTCCAGAGAGACCCCATGTGAATCAAAACTTGAATACACAGAAAATGCAGAAAAATTTGGAGACCCGAGGATGTATAGAGGCAGTGGGAAGTTTGATCTATTTGGCTACATGCACTAGACCAGATTTAAGTTTTGTAGTCAGTAAACTTTCCCAGCATCTTTCTGAACCAAGTGAAGAGCATTGGAACACTGTAAAACATGTGTTCAGGTATCTTAAGGGTACAACAGACCGTGGCTTATGTTTTAAAAAGAATGATACAGGTGAACTAGGCCTAATAGTCCACAGTGATGCTGACTGGGCATCAGACGTTGTAGACAGACGTAGTACCACAGGGTACTGTGCCAGTCTAAGTGAGAGAAGCTCTCTCATTTCATGGAAGAGTAGACGACAACCAACAGTTGCACTTTCTACCTGCGAGGCAGAATACATGGCCTTAGCATCAGCCATACAGGAGTGTATGTATTTGCAACAGCTACTCAAGGGTATTGATGGATGTCAGTATGCACAAACCAAGGTTTATGATGATAACCAAGGAGCTATTGCACTAGCCAGGAATCCTGTAAACAGGCAAAGATGTAAACATATTGATATAAAATATCACTTCATAAGAGAAACTGTGAATAGTGGGAGGATATGTTTGAAATATTGTCCTACTGACAACATGATTGCTGATGTGATGACACAACCAGCCACTAAGCTACAACTGAAGAAGTTTGCTCAGTATTTGTTTGGCACTTAGTTAGAGTGAAAGAAAAGCATTGAGAGAAAATGGTGGTTTTTTTCAATGTATATTTGGTTATAAACTGATATAAAGAGACGCTTTAAGAGGGTAATATCATTATCATCACGGGATGATATTGACGGTGGAGAAGAAGAGGTTTCACAAGCACACGGCCAGCGAGGGTGTTTGTTTTGAATTCTGATTGGAAGACAAAACAAAGATAAGGGGCCACAGAGGCAGAGCGCGATGGAGGTTTTGACAGTAACTGCGTTTTGATGTGTGTAAAGGTTATTTAGCAGTTGTCATGACAGCGCGGCACATGACAACCAGAAAGGGGTGGGCCGTCGTTGCAACGACGAAGATCTATAAGTCGAACAGTGTTTCCGGGTGTGAGGCAGACCAAAGAAACGAATCCCACAGAAGGGAAGGGACCAAGAGACTCTCTCCTCTTATCACAGAGGGGGGGGGGGGGGGGGGGGGGGGGGGGAGAATGCCACATCATCATTACCTTCGGCTACCACAAGGATGGTCTTGGCTAACGAACAGGCCTGACCATTGTTGGACTGAAATAGCAGAGGGACAATAGACTGGACCGAAAGATCATTAGATAGACTGAACACACCGAAAGATCATTCGAATAGACTCTTCAAGGACAATACAATCTGTTAACATCTGAGCTGAGGTTTCTGTTTATAGCAATAAACAACGCTTTTCCTTGTAAGGTATTTCACGTTGTCGGAGTGTCGAATTCTTACGGAGGTGGAGGATTATTATGGTTTGCGGATTGTACTAACGGGGAGAGATAAGGATCTTATCTGCCGGTATCGGAGACGTCAGGACCATTAAAATGACACAACGCAGAGGAATTGGATGGAGAGCCAAACAGACGAAGACGTGATACTGGCCAGTTTGATCAGGATCTAACAGCATGGATGTGCCAATATGTTTTTTTTTAGTTTTTTTGGCCAAAGAGGGAGAATATATATATATATATTTTTGTTTTGTACCACAATAAGCTAAGTTCGAGTGGGGGTGTTAAATATATTATTATGTGCGCCCTTGCTCATTTGTGTTCTACAGAGGGCGATGTAGTAAATCCAGTATGTGACGTCACTGACGTTTCCTTTCCATTCCTGTTCCGGTCTATTATTTGTCAATGATTGTTGTTGATATATATAGCGGCACTACGACCGCATCTCGCCCCGCCTGAGAAATAAATATGCCTACGAGGCTAAAGATGATCAATGAGTCAATTGAGTTCCATTCAATCGCCACCGCAACGCACTCCGTTTAACATTAATAACGTCTGATTTAAAGGCCAGGGGCACCACGCCAGTAGACAAGGAGGTGTTGAAGATATTGAGTAGGGCAGGGCCTAGAGTTGGGAAGAGTTTTTTGATGAGAGTTGCTGGAAGAGGGTCAAACAGACAGGTTGAGGGTTTAGCCGCGCCAACTAATTTAGAGAGGCTAATTTCAAGGCAGCATAGCGTATGGCTGGATTCTAAGTCAGGGGCAAAGCCCATCAGAGGTTGGGAGGGACTCTGATTGTTGAGTAAGCCAACATTTTCATCTCTTATGAGATCAATTTTCTTGCTAAAGAATTTAATGAATTCGTTAGTCGAGAACGCATGGTTTAGGGCAGTTGGTTGTTTCTGAGTAAGTTTTGCAACTGTGTCAAACAGAAACTTTGAGTTGTTTTTGTTGTCGTTAACTAGACTTATATTGAAAAAATTAACTTAGTTAACAATACATTACGCAGTAAGATACGCAGTAAGTCAGTTATATTTCGCCTGTGGACTACGCAAGCACCAACAAACGCTCACTGAAAGGATCAGTGACTAGGACACAGCCACCACTTATATATATATATAGGTATAGCACCATTACTCTCCCTTCCTCACTCTTTCATGCACAAAGGACAGCTTGCGAGCACCTCGACGCAGATAAAGAGGTAGGCCTACTTTTCGCCAACTTCAAGACCTTCGAGATGGTCCTATTCCACCCTATTCGGTCCTTTTCAGGGCTATTCCACCACAGAGCAAGCAGCGCCTTACCCCCCTCAGTGACTCAGAGGAGCGGCACACTCGACCCGGGCCTCGCCGTTCCCACGTTGAGACGTAAGGCACTGTGACGTCACAGCTCGCCTTCTCCCGTCCAGAAGTGTCTCAGCGGAGGGATACCTGGACAACAGCCCAGCAGACCCTCTCTTCCGGAATCCACTCACGAGTGATGACCCGCAGATCATCCTGGATACCCGCACTCACTGAGATGAGAGAGCAAGATGAATGGACTGCATTTATATAGCGCTTTTATCCAAATCGCTTAATAACTCGTGCCTCACATTCACCTATTCACTCACACATTCACGGTGGAGGCGACCATGCGAGGTAACAACCTGCTCCGTTAGGGGTTAAGTCTCTTTGGTCGCACTTCAACATGCTGCCGTGAGGAGCCGGAATCAACCCGGAAAACCTTCAGATTACCAAACAACCACTCTACCTCCTGAACCACTGTCCCAGGCAAGTGTGTCAGATTTGGCCCCCACTCTAACTCCCCCGGATGTGTCGCTGGAGGAGGAGAGACAGCAGGCAAGGCTCCTTCTCATCTACCCAAAGCGTATCCAAGCTGCGACCGCAGCTTGTGGTACAGTATTCCGCTCCCAACCCCCCCCCCCCCCCCTTCTGCTTGTGAACCTAATGCCCTGCTGGGGGACTACTTTTGGGAGCCAGAGTGTGTAACAGTCACAAATGTGCCTACTATACTTTTGTGTTACTATTTGGTCGCAGTGCCATGTTTGGTCACTGGGTGGCGCTCCTTGTTTGTACTTGATGTAGCAACAGGTTTAATTTGATTTAATCTGAGCCAGTGACTAACTTCACTTCCTGTCTATCTGCTGTCTAGCACAACATTAACTTGTCATCTCTAGAAACAATGTGGCTAGTGTCAATCTATATGTTGATCTACATGTAGCTTATTTTGGGAGAATATAGAGCATTGTGTGACCAGATACCAAACAGTGACATGGTCTGACTAGCTCTGTCATGCTAGCTCACACGTTACAGTTTCAGGTCTACCCCAAAAGCTGCTGGTGTGCCATGGGGGCCCAACAGAGGCAAGGCTCTATCAAAACAACGCCTGTCCCATTGGTTATGCAAAGGCATAGCCTCATGCTATACCTTGGCTTGACAGGTCCCTCCCACAGGGATTAAAGCACACTCCACCCGTGGTGTAGCTGCCTCCTCTGCTTAAGGGGTCTCGTGTAGGACATGTCGTCTTCCTCTCTGCTTAGGGGAGTCTAAACAGAGGATGTGCTGCGGCTTCACAGTCTTGTCCAGGTCCTTTCATCCGGTTCTACTTGATGGACCATGGCCATGAGTCTCTCATGCTGTCCTCAGTGTCGGAGTTCCCCCTTCCCATCAGTCCGGCCTCTGCCTAACTACGGGCATGAGGGGATGTGATGTCATACCGGTTCATATCATGCTGGACCTACAAAAGGCCTCCGACACTGTCAATCACTCCATTCTGATTGACAAGTTAAAAGCAATTGGTTTTGATCAGTGAGCTGGATACAATCCTACCTGGAGGGGAGATAACAGATGGTGGAGGTAAACGGTACCCTATCCCCCCCCTCCCAGTGAGCTGTGGTGTTCCACAAGGAAGCATACTAGGACCGCTACTGTTCCTAATTTATGGGAGGGGGGGACCCTGATGTAAACAAGATGAAAGTCTTTCTCTGGTCTGCATCCCCTTAACAATTGTATGTATTGAGCTGTACTGTACTGTACCCATTCTGAAATCTGTTAATAAAGTTTTCAAAACCGCTGTCTTTTATCTGGCTTCTATGTCAAGTTTTGTTTTTTTAAAGGGCCATCAGGGGGTACATTTATCAGGGCTTTGCACTTACTCCGCCCATTAGTCCAATAGGCCAGTATGAAATATAATGGTGGTTATTTCATAACCCTAGTTATATGATTACTGGCAAAGCATCATGCTTTTTCACCATGATGACCCTCGTCCATTCTGCATGAAAGTAGCTTGGTAGGGAGAGTAGTGGCACCTAAGGTGGTGTCCTGGTCTGTGATAGATACTTGATTGAAAATTATTTCAGTGAGCACTCATTGGTGTGACTTTGGTCCAATAGGTGAAGTGAGACGCTTCGCCAGTAATCATATAACTAAGGTTGTGAAAAATAACCACTGTTTTCTTGTCAGGTTTTCTTCCTCTCCATTCTCAAAGTATGTGAAAGCAGTGACAAGTGGAGGAGGCTTTCTGTCAGCTGAACGCAGGGGCGTAGCTGGGGGAGGGGAGTTTAGGATGATTCCAAGGGCCCAGCACTGGGCCCTCTTCTAGACATCACTCAGGTGTATTATTGATGCTCTCATTGATACTATGTTTAGTTCTGAAGTTTGTGTGTGTGTGTGTGTGTGTGTGTGTGTGTGTGTGTGTGTGTGTGTGTGTGTGTGTGTGTGTGTGTGTGTGTGTGTGTGTGTGTGTGTGTGTGTGTGTGTGTGTGTGTGTGTGTGTGTGTGTGTGTGTGTGTGTGTGTGTGTGTGTGTGTGTGTGTGTGTGTGTGTGTGTGTGTGTGTGTGTGTGTGTGTGAGAGATATTATAGAGAGAGAGGGGGGGCTTTGGTAGACTATTGCATTGGTCCATTCATTGAAGATGAACGCAATGCGACATCCTTTACTAGGCTCACCCACCAACAGTGCAGGTGCTGAACTGCTGATCCGAATGTATAGGTAAAAACTATATTATGCGTTTTCATCAATAAATAAATGGCCAAAAAAAAAAGCACCATCAATCATAGATGGGGGGAAGGCCGGGTTTGAGGCCACCGGGGCAGCAAAAGATGTTGCGTGAAAGCCAAAGTGGCGTCTAGATTGGTTCCAAATTTTCATTGTTGATTTGACACATACATTTTTTGTAAAGGGGATATAAGGGCCTAAACTAGTGGCGTGGGCGAGAGAGGTCAGTGATGCCGGTACGGACGAGGCTGCCTCCATATCCAGCCAAATTGGAGGTGAGGACATCCCACTACACTGTAGCCAAAACTGAACGGTCCTAAAGTTAGCAGCCCAGTAGTAGAACCTAAGATCCGGTAGCCCGAGGCCTCCATCTGATTTGGGCCTCTGTAAGAGCTGCTTTCTTATCCTGGGAGGCTTCTTATCCCATATATAAGACAAAATCAGGCCATACATTTTCTTAAAAAATGCATTGGGGAGAAAGATAGGTAGGCATTGAAAGAGATACAAAAATCTTGGGAGGGTGTTCATTTTAACAGAGTTAATTCTTGCGGCTAGAGAGAGGTGTAGTATAGACCAGCGTTCAAAATCATCCTTAGTACGAGTTAGGAGGGGGGCAAAGTTGGCCTGAAAGAGTTTGTTGAATTTGTCTGTAACATGTACCCCAAGATAAGTGAAGCCATCGTGGGCAATCCTAAATGGCAGATTGTGTAGAGGAGACTTTTTTGCGGCTATATTAAGTGGCATCAGTTCGCTCTTGTTAAGGTTCAATTTATAGCCTGATAAGCTACCAAAGGATTCAATAGTGATAAGGGCAGTGGGGACAGAAACAGAAAGATCAGATGTATACAATAATAAATCGTCCACATACAACGATACCTTATGTTCATGGCCGTATCTAACTATACCTTTGATGAGAGGGTTATGGCGGAGTGCTATTGCAAGAGGTTCTATGGCAAGGGCAAATAATAAAGGACTTAAAGGGCAACCTTGACGTGTTGAGCGCTGTAAGGGAAACCAACTGGATTGTGTGTCATTAGTCCTGACTGAGGCTTGAGGGGATGAATACAAAAGTCGTATCCAAGTAGTGAATTTAGAGCCAAAGCCGAATTTATTTAGGGTGTAGAAAAGGTATTTCCATTCCACCCTGTCGAATGCCTTCTCTGCGTCTAGGGATATGACAGCCTCAGAAGTATTGGTCATAGAGGGGTTATGTATGATGTTAACTAAACGTCTGAGATTAAAGAATGAGTGTCTATTTTTTATAAATACTGTTTGATCAGGTCAGATAATTGATGGACTGATTCTAAACGTATTGCTAGGAGCTTGGCTAAGATTTTATAGTCTACATTTAGTAGGCTGATTGGACGATATGAAGCACATTCCAGAGGGTCTTTGTTTTTTTTAAGTATTAGAGAGATTGTGGCTAAGGTAAGAGTCTGTGGGAGAGTGCCATTTACAAATGCTTCATTGTACATTTCGTTTAGGATAGGGGCTATCTTAGGAAGAAACTTCTTGTAGAACTCGGCTGAGTAGCCGTCCGGTCCTGGACTTTTCCCGGATTGAAGAGATTTTACGGCCATAGATAGTTCTTCAGTAGTAAGTGGCTGTTCTAATTTTCCTACCAGGTCTTGGCTAATTAAAGGAATATCGAGGGAGTGGAATAAGTCATCTAATTCTGAGATATCGGGTTCGTTTTCAGATGTATATAAAGATTGGTAGAAACGCTTAAATTCATTATTGATCTCTTTGGGGTCTAAGGATATCCCAGACGATGTGCGGACTTTAGGAATCTGGTGTGAAGACGAGACCTGGCGCAGCATGTGAGCTAGTAATTTATTGGCTTTATCTCCTTGTTCGTAATAAGTGCTTCTAGATTTGATAAGCAGTTCAGTAACCTGATCTGTCAGTAGTATATCATGCTCTGCTTGCAAAACTAGACGCTCCGTATAAGCATCTGGAGATGGTGATACAGCATATATATTGTCTAATTGAGCGATACTGCGCTTCAGCACAGATAGTCTGGTATTTTTCTGTTTCCTCTCATATGCAGCATATGAAATTATTTCGCCTCTGAGATAGGCTTTCAAAGTTTTACAGAGAGTCGATGCAGAGATGCTTGGGGTTCTATTTGTACTAAAGAAAAAATCTATTTGGTTTGACACAAAATTTACAAAGTCATCTTTACTGAGCAGGTGGGTGTTCAGATGCCAGGGTGGTCGTAGATTGGTGGCAGCCTGAAAGACTACTACTAGGGTAACAGGGGCATGATCAGAGATAATTATTGGATTATAAAATGGCGTTATTGTTTTAAAATCCCAATAATGTTGTGGGTTCACCAGGCACACACATATTGGGTGAGTAACCAAAACGCGTACACCACACAAGTATGAATATTACTTGTTAAAAAACATATATAATAATAATTTATTTAACCTTTATTTAACCAGGAAGTCCCATTGAGATACAATATCTCTTTTGCAAGGGAGACCTGGCCAAGATGACAGCAATAACATTTTCAATATATCAGACAGCAATCAAATGTGCGATACATCACACAAGAACATAATAAAAGTGCATGTATACAATATACAATACATCACATGTAAACACAAAAACACAAAACAGAATAGTCTACATAATAGTAAAAGTGTACGACAGTCAAATACAGGGTAATACAGTAATTTAGCAGTTGTTTTAAAATCCCAATAATGTTGTGGGTTCACCAGGCACACACATACTGGGTGAGTAACCAAAACGCGTACACCACACAAGTATGAATATTACTTGTATGACATGTATCATCATGTACACATCAAATTAAAACAAATAAAGAACTGGCTATTCATCTACTAATCCTATGGATTATTGAATTATTAACACTTCACTGCTAATAATGCTCAGGAAAAGATGGCTGCAAAGACTTAGCTCCTGCTCTTTCTATTAATGCAGTGATTTTATCAGCTTGGATACCAAGATTGATGGTTACCTGCTTAATGATGAAAGTGTGATTAAATAAAGATGTTGGTGACATAGTGGTGGCTGAGAAGGTGAAGCATCTACAGTTTAATAAGATTAATAACAAAATGTGCTATATATAGCCTACCGTCGGCGTCGGATATGAAATAAAGGCATTTAAATGATAATAAAAAAAAAAGTATATAAAAAAAAATCTATACCCCCCCCCCCCCTTACGTGTCCCACATTGTCCCGCAAAAGCAGTGCTGCTGTCCTGCGACTGAACAATTTTGACCTGGTCACCCTACCTCTACGTGAGTCTAAAGCAGGATATGCACCAGCATCTGAAATGCAATTACCTGAGGGGGAGGGTATACTTCATGACTTGATAATTATGATAAAGCTACCACTCCGGAAGGGCTATCATACCAAAATATCATCTACAGACATAGATCTTGATGAAAATTATGTAAGTTTCGTCACCTTGAGTGGTACCGATATCTGGTCTGGCCCATGGAATAGTAGCTAGCTGTATCTATTGTTTACACTTGAAATGTGTATTTTTATTTAGTGTGCATTTTTATTTTGTCACAATATTATTTGGCTTAAAAAAATAGATTTATTATTAATAAATCTTTGAATAACAACATTTTTTCATACAAAAAATAATTGGCATCCTCTGTTATTTTACCCACGCGACGCCACTGCAAAGGACTATTGCGTAACTGATTTGACAAGAAAAATCCACCAAGGGGGGGAAACCCCCCCTGGCTGGGAAATCTCCCTTATTTTAAAATCCCAATGTTGACAGCTATGCTCTGGGCAGCGTGTCGAAATGTTCTTGATCAAGTCACTTATACCCGTAATTGCACCTTGCATGGTTGCCTCCACCGTCGGTGTGTGAATTTGTGAGTGAAGGGATGAATGTCAGGAACAAAAATTATAAAGCGCTTTGGATAAAAGCACTATATAAATGCACCATTTACCATTTACCCTGGTGGAAAAACCACAGCAGACCACACTGCGGTACCCGCTGGTGCTGCATGGCGTGTGCGCTCACCGCTAAGCCACGCCTCCACCAAAGAGACGGGCACTCGGCAGCTAGCTGCGCTGTGTGTGTGTGTGTGGCTAGCTCCTGGCTAACGGCAGCTAGCTGCGCTGTGTGTGTGTGGCTAGCTCCTGGCTAACAGCAGCTAGCTGCGCTGTGTGTGTGGCTAGCTCCTGGCTAACGGCAGCTAGCTGCGCTGTGTGTGTGTGTGGCTAGCTCCTGGCTAATGGCAGCTAGGGTTGCCACCTTTGACCAAAATAGAAATAAGGGACACCTGTCATCGAGCGTGCGCATAGCAGAACAAATCTTGGGCGTTTTTGGGGCGTTTTTGGGGTGAAAATGGGCGGATTTTGTCACTATTTATTTTTTTTACTTTCTTTCGGTTTTAGGGTTAGGGTTAGGGTTATGTTATTTAATTATTTTGGGGAGCCAGCCCCCCAATCTCCTGAAATGCATAGAAATCTATGAAATCTAAATAAAACAATCTATGACATTTATATTAAAAAGAGCTAGCCCCCCAAACCCCTAAAATACATAGAAATCTATGCATTTTGGAACAGTTACTGTCAAGAAACATTTAGTCATACTTAAAGTTTAAAGTGCTTTAGTTGCATTTAACATGTTTAAATGAATTGGCTGAACTATAGCCTCAACTTGAGCATAATACTGTATGCATATAAAGTGCTGTAAAAACAATGCCTGGGAACACTTTTACTGAAAGAGGACAATAATACAATGAAACACTTGTGTGACCCAAATTAAAAGATTAATAAAAAATAAAGTGCAAAGAAGAGTAGGCTCCTGGCTGCCATCTAGTTAAAAACACAACCAATGTAATGACAGAGGATGACAGGCAGCGCACAGACAGGATGACAGGCAGCGCACAGACAGAGGATGACAGGCAGGCAGCGCACAGACAGAGGATGACAGGCAGGCAGCGCACAGACAGAGGATGACAGGCAAGCAGCGCACTGACAGAGGATGACAGGCAGGCAGCGCACAGACAGAGGATGACAGGCAGGCAGCGCACAGACAGAGGATGACAGGCAGGCAGCGCACAGACAGAGGATGACAGGCAGGCAGCACACAGACAGGATGACAGGCAGCGCACAGACAGAGGATGACAGGCAGGCAGCGCACAGACAGAGGATGACAGGCAAGCAGCGCACTGACAGAGGATGACAGGCAGGCAGCGCACAGACAGAGGATGACAGGCAGGCAGTGCACAGACAGAGGATGACAGGCAGCGCACAGACAGAGGATGACAGGCAGCGCACAGACAGAGGATGACAGGCAGGCAGCACACAGACAGAGGATGACAGGCAGGCAGCGCACAGACAGAGGATGACAGGCAGGCAGCGCACAGACAGAGGATGACAGGCAGGCAGCACACAGACAGAGGATGACAGGCAGGCAGCACACAGACAGAGGATGACAGGCAGGCAGCGCACAGACAGAGGATGACAGGCAGGCAGCGCACAGACAGAGGATGACAGGCAGGCAGCGCACAGACAGAGCACAGACAGAGGATTGGCACGCAGTGCACAGACAGAGGATGACAGGCAGGCAGCGCACAGACAGAGCACAGACAGAGGATTGGCACGCAGCGCACAGACAGAGGATTGGCACGCAGCGCACAGACAGAGGATTGGCACGCAGCGCACAGAACTCTTCTTAGCAACGTGAAAGCGCAAATTCTTATTGGTCGGTGAGCTGCTGAGCGCACGCCCATCATAGCAGAGTTGCCAAGTCTGTTTATTTCCCGCAACTTTTGGATACAATTTTGCTTGTTTTTGTAGGTCGGCTGACTCATTTCTCTCACTAAACTGGCAACCTTAAAATACGGGACAAAGGGCGTCCCGTATCAGTTCAATACGGAACACGTCTTTTAGTTTCCAATTACGGGACGATTCCGTATTTTAAGGGACGGGTGGCAACCCTAATGGCAGCTAGCTGCGCTGTGTGTGTGTGTGGCTAGCTCCTGGCTAACGGCAGCTAGCTGCGCTGTGTGTGTGTGGCTAGCTCCTGGCTAACGGCAGCTAGCTGCGCTGTGTGTGTGTGGCTAGCTCCTGGCTAACGGCAGCTAGCTGCGCTGTGTGTGTGTGTGTGTGTGTGTGTGTGTGTGTGTGTGTGTGTGTGTGTGTGTGTGTGTGTGACTAGCTCCTGGCTAACGGCAGCTAGCTGCGCTGGTGGATGTCCTGTAGAATCTCTCCCCGACTGAACATTCTAACACGCAACACTTTCTTCAGTCCATCTTCAGTCCATCTGCCGAACGTCCTCTTCGTATACTTGGTATTGATAAGCTTACGGCATGCGGCGACGCACGTTGGAAGGGGGGGTGCGGGGGGTGCGACAACACCCCCTCAGTTATTGCAAAGAATACATATTTTCTTTTAAATATAATTTTATTTAATTATTTCTTATTGTTTATGTTTTATTTTTTTATGACAGTATTTTTTTTTTTTCATTACACTACTATACGTACACAATCATACGTGTAAAACCGACAAGATTGCAGCAGAGTAGATTTTCGAGTGATGACAGACTGTCACAGACTGATTGAATGACAGGTGAAACAACTAATTGTATTCACCTCCCGTCTCCCGCCCTTCCCACGCGCCACGAACCACTGAGCTACTGTGATACAGTGCTTGCGCAGTCAGTCGATTTTAGCTAGTAGTCAAACTTTTCTAGCACAGAATGTCTCACTCGCAGAAAAGAAAAATATCAGATTTCTTTTCGAAACGTCCCGCCGGTCCCAGTGACAGTCCCACTAAATCTGATAAACGTCAGAGAGAGAGACAGAGACGACAGGTTCAGCCTCAGCATCAGCCATCAGGTATTGAAGAGTTAACTGAGTCTGTTCCCCGGTCCCCCATCGGGCGCCAGGGGCTTCCACTGAGGGGTGATGCAAATAGGGATGGGGTGTTATGGCCAGGGTGCGATCCACAGGGGGAGCTGGGTCCGCTATAGCTCCCCGGCCTAGATCAGACATCAGCTCCCCTGAAAACATGATTTGTGATTTTTAGGGGGTCTCTAAATTACTGAAAATAAATGCTACTTTTGCCATGCATTTCTCATTTTTCTGTAATTTTCTGTATCATCATCGTGTATAATAATAAACGTATGCTATTTTGGATGTATGATTAATGATTTGCGCACTAATTCACACGTAATATGGCAACATGCATGCTATTCTTGCAATTACCATTCGGAGCGCCGCGGCGTTGCAGCCTGCACGGCACAAATCAAACTTGACCCACTTTGTAACCTGTGGCTGTGACTTGTTGACACAGTGATCGTTTTGACAGCCAGTAAATAAGGTCACTCAGGAATGCATAATGTCTAAACGAAAACAAGTAAGCCTAACCAATTTTGGTTTCACGAAGACAGTGAAGCTGACAGAGCAGCACGACAGGAGGCGGGATCATCTACAGGCGACAACGTTACAATTACACCTGCTGCTGGTGCTGCTCCGGTGGGGACTATTATTGACAACGCCCGGTGACCGTGCCGGCGCCTGCGGTCGTATCAGAACACAGGATAGGATACTGTAGACAGTGTTGGATGATGATCTATCATCTATCTAACTAAATGGATCCTTTTTTTTTTATCATGGAATGTGCTGTGGAAGCCCAGACCGTCCAGACGGCCGGACCTCAACAAGTGAGTTGTCTAGTATTATGTGTTCTGTAGTTACTGAAACTGATTGAATATATGACAGGATTCAAGAGGTTTATTTGTCACATACATACATACACAGGGCCTACAGGCTACAGTAATGTCTGCGATCACAGTATCCTCCAACAGTCCGACTCCTCCCTGAGAGGCGCGCCGCAAAAAAATATTATTTGTCTCACCCAAAAACCATGCTATGGTTCGCACACTGGTTATGGCAGCTGATGATGGAAAGAGTGCGCACCGAGTCTGATCCCGAGTTGAAGAATTGGCTCCAAAAGAGAGACAACTGGATGTCCAACATCATCCAAAACGAAATCTTACAGCTGTTTGCCCATGATATTCAGCGACAAATTAGAGGCAAAGCATCCAAAAGCCCATTCTTTGGCTTGTGTAATATATACAGTTCGGCGATGACAACTTGGAAGCTCAGAACTTCTTTTGGGGTTTTTACAATGCCCGGCCCAGACACAACGGCCGAGACGCTGTTTTTGTGTATAAAAGACATTCTTTTACGTCCTCGACCTGCCCATGGAGAGGCTGATAGGATACTGTTTTCTCGGGGCCAGCAACATGTCTGGGGGGTACAGGCTAGACTAAAGGAAATGTGTCCCGACTCTGTTTTTCTCCACCGCGCAAAAAAAAATATCTCAAAGGCCGCACCCCCTACCGATTTAAAGTTCCAACGTGCCTCTGCAGCGTTATTTCTTCTGCTCCGGTGCAATATTGGTATTTCACGTTTTCAAAAGTAGGATGCTCTTTTCTTGGCCAAGACGTCCACTCGCTGAAGAGACCCCGTACATGTGGCTCCTCCTCGTGGTGGGTGATTACAGTTCCTCTTCACATATCCGACTACCAGACCGACGCCAACCAGCTCCCCCTAGTGTTAGTCCTCCCACAATGCTTTGCACAAAAGTAAACAGTCCATTGAAAACAATAGCATATATCTGCAGAGCCGCAGAGCCCGGAACAAGTCAGACACATTCACGTGTTTACACTATTCTACAAACGTGTCTAATGTGAAATATATAAGCATGATTGTTAACACTTTGGGTGCCGGGAACCGTCTTTAGACGTCTTTGCTGGCCATGCTAAAGTTGCCGGAGGACGCGTTACGTCGTCCTTATATCAATATTTCAAAATCTGCGATCGGATTCATATGTCCCCTCCGCTGGCCTGAGATCCACCAGCAGGACCCACTGAGCTCTCTGGCGGTTCAGGAGCGCCATCTGGTGGCCGATCGGCGCAATCGCCAAACAGGATGTGCCATAGAGGTTGTGCTAGACGTCCGTAGTACTTCCGGGCGCTCGCTATAGGTCATGGGACTCTGGCTCGTCACGCTACACAGTGATCGATTGGCAATAACTCGATAAACAACATGATTTGGACGTATATACCATTATACAAGCTGGAGATGGACCGGGTAAAAATATATCCCATAATGATAAGATTTCTACTCTACGATGATCGCCCAACGGCGCGCGGAGACTGGGGTGAGTTTCAGCGTGTAACGTTACCGTCTTTGATACTAACTGCTATTATCAACATTTGACCCACATTAGATGATTGGTATAACGCTGCCCACGGAATTATAAACGCCCCCTCACCCATCCGGTCAACATCAGATGACGTGTAGTAACTTCTAGAAGTACGTCTAGTTGGAATTTTTTATATCGCGCTGATTGCCATCAAACTGTATTTCATCATCAATATAATGCATTTGGGGCTATATATCACATTCTGGAGAAAGCTGCAGAAAGAGATGAAAACATACTTATACATTAGACCATACTTTACTATGAATATGTGAATGAAAAAGTTTAACGTTGCTACACAATGAACAATACATATAGGACTTTGAATGGGCCCTAATAATGGCAATGTAGCAATAGCATTTAAAAAGTTATAGCCCTGCAAAGAAGGGGACTTTCTCCATAGACAAATAGCGCTGGCAATCTATGGTATATCATGAATTTAACCTTAGGCAGCCAAAGTGTTAACATTCTATTTATTTTTATTAAAAATCTTTTTATCTTTTTTTAGATATTTTTTTTCTTTTTCTCGCGAGGCCCCCCTTCTCGTGAGGCCCAGTGCGACCGCACTGCTCGCACACCCCTAGTGGTGGCCCTTGAGACTCATACCCGAGCGACTTCAGACTCAACTAGGACTGAGGATTGGGGACTCATGAACAATGTCAGATAATGGCACAGCACAGCCTGAATGAATAAATATAATGTTTTATTTGGTTTGATTTTATGCAATGACCAAAATGAGCTGTCATCCAAACGGTGCGTGAGCGCGGTTACGCAGAAGGGACAACCGATTTCCCTGTAAATGGACTGCATTTATATAGCGCTTTAGAATCAGATCAGAATCAGAATCAGAATCAGAAAGGTCTTTATTGCCAAGTACTTTTCACATACAAGGAATTTGCTTTGGTCGTTTTCGGTGCGACATTAACGGACAGACAATACGTCATGGTGCCCAAATGCGTCCACATTTTTATAGGATTCTATCACATTTGCATAACAATAGCGAATATTACGTACCTTGCGCCGTTTTCATTGGAGTTTTTTACAAATTAACGCTGTTTTATTTGTCCTATATATGCGGATATCATTTAAAAACTTAAATTGTACCATTTTGGTTCCCTTTAGACAACAAACATAATGCTAATGATGCACTTTAATTATGATAATTAGGTGGCCATTCATGACATGAGGGCGCATTCATAGTTTAACGCTCCTGTGTTCAGATCGCATTTTCATCACCTTTTACTGACCTGCTGACCCAGGGCCGCCTCAGGGGGTGTGCGAGCAGTGCGGTCGAACAGGGCCTCGCGGGAAGGGGGGCCTCGCACAAAAAAAATAAAAAATAAATAAAAAAGAAATATCTTTTATTTATTATTTTTTTTATTATTTTTTTATTTCTTTTTTTCTTTTTTGCGAGGCCCCCCTTCCCGCGAGGCCCTTTTTCATCACAGACCTAAAATCTAGTTTTGCTTATAAGCTTATATATTTCACATTAGACACGTTCCTGGCTCTGAGGCTCTGCAGGCAGCAGAATTGGTTTCAATGAGGGGAAGGGTTACAGCCAGGTAAGGTAGCGTCTGTTGATTTCATTGTGTGTGTCTGTGTGCATGCCGGGGGGGGGGGGGGGGGGGGGCGTGAACCGACTCATTGCCAGACGTGATTAGCTGGGGTGGAGGGGGTAGAAAAAATTCTTATTGGGGACTGGAACACGGATGTGCTGCGTAAAGCAGCACCCGTCTTCAAGGCCTTCAGTAGATTTTCTGATCTGCACGGTTTCAGCCAGCTAATCACCCAACCCACAAGAGTATGTGATTCGACACAAACCACCATTGACCTCATTTTGACCTCTGACAAGTCCATGATCTCCAATAAAGGGGTGATAGCATGCGGGTTAAGTGATCATTATATGATTTTCTGTACTCGCAAAAAGCTAAAACAGAAGGCCGGCTGTCACAAAACAGTCACATCTAGAGACCTCAAAACTTACTCTAGAGAGGCCTTTAACCTAGAACTGGGGAGATTGGACTGGTCAGATGAACTCAGTGGTACACAGGTTGAAGAAACATGGCTTGGATTCAAAACCAAATTCACAGCAATACTCAACAACATGGCCCCCCTAAGAACCACCAGGGTAAAAAATCGCGCTGAGCCATGGATGCACACTGAAATACTGGCCACTATGAAAACCAGAGACAAAAAATGCTCTGAACTTCATAAAAGTCAGACAAAGCTTTCCAAAAGCTCAAACAGTGAACTCCAAGCCCACGTGGTTGAACAAAAAATTCAAAGAAACAGACTAAGAAATGACGTAAACACCATGATCAGAACCGCAAAAAGAAATTTCATCAACGACAAAACTGAGGAAAACAAAAACAAACCCCGCAAACTTTGGAAATTACTCAATAATCAACTAGGCTGCAGTAAAAAACTTAAAACCAGATTCTCAAACATAAACATAAAGACGGACAACACGCTCATCACAGACAAGCTGGATGTAGCCAATTACTTAAACATCTTCTTCACAAACATAGCCACAACACTGGTAAACAAACTACCCTCCCACTCAGGGCATTATGGGGTAGAACACATAGTAGAATACTACAAAAACCTAGGGGTCCACAAAGATGACTTCAAACTTGAAATGGTAACAACTGATGAGGTACTCAAAAAATTGAGCGCCCTCCAACCTAACAAGGCCACTGGCCATGACAACATCCCCTCCAAATTCCTCAGAGACGCAGCAGCCGCCATCACCCCAGTCATCACACACATAATAAACCTCTCTATAAAACAGGGACACGTCCCCAAGGACTTCAAAATTGCGAGAGTGACCCCTCTGCACAAAAAGGGCAGCAAATTAGACCCAGGCAACTACCGCCCTGTTTCTATTCTTACCTCCATCTCGAAAGTCATGGAGAAAATAGTCTACGAACAGGTCGAAAAGTACCTGGCGGAAAAAAATCTAATCTACGAATTCCAATCTGGCTTCAGAACGTCCCACTCCACTGACACATGCCTCCTCTATTTGAACGACCACATCAAACAAGAGGTGGACGCGGGCAAATACTGCGGCATGGTCATGCTGGACCTACAAAAGGCCTTCGACACTGTCAATCACTCCATTCTGATGGACAAGCTAAAAGCAATTGGTTTTGATAGCTTATCAGTGAGCTGGATGCAATCCTACCTGGAGGGGAGAGAACAGATGGTAGAGGTAAACGGTACTCTATCCCCCCCCCCTCACAGTGAGCTGTGGTGTTCCACAAGGAAGCATACTAGGACCGCTACTCTTACTAATTTATGCAAAAGACATGTCGTCAGCCTGTGACTGCAACCTGTTCCTGTTTGCGGACGACTCAGCCCTGCTGGTCTCTGACAAGAACAAGTTGCAGGTTGAAAAAACCCTCAGCACAGAACTAGGCAAAATCTGCATATGGCTCGCTGATAACAAACTATCATTACACATGGGCAAAACAGAGTCCATTCTCTTCGGTTCAAATAACAAACTCAGCAAGACCGACGGCTTCTCAGTTACAGTGGGTGACAATATTGTCACAAGGAAAGACGAAATTACCTACCTGGGTTCCATCCTAGAGGCAAATCTTTCCTGTGACAAAATGGCATCCAATGTAATAAAAAAAGTCAACCAACAAACTAGATTCTTGTACCGGATCTCCTCTCTGGTAAACAAGAATACCCTGAAGACTCTAGCAGGAGCACTCATTCAAGGGCACTACGACTATGCGTGCACCTCATGGTACCAAAGCACCTCAAAGGCGCTTAAAACAAAATTACAAACATCACAAAACAAACTGGTCAGACTACTACTTGACCTGAACCCCAGAACCCACCTCACCCCTGCCCACTTTGACAGCCTAGGATGGCTTAGAGTAGACAACAGAGTACAGCAACTTGCAATGGGCCTGGTCTACAAGATACACTATACGACCGGGGTACCCATGTACATGTCAAAATACTTCCCAAAGGTCAGTGAATACCACAACCACTACACCAGAGGAAGCTCAACAAATCATGTAAAACCCAGATTCGGCTCAAACAAGGGACTAAACACGTTTCGCAATTATGCCACAACAATGTGGAACGCCCTACCCAAAGCTGTAAAGGAATGTGAATCACTACCCACATTCAAAACCGCTCTTAAAGAGCACCTACGGGAGGCTGCAATTCGAAACTGGCCACCGTAAATGCCCAAAACCCCCACCACCTCCTAATAGACAGTCTCCTCCCCACCGCATGTATATATTCCCTCCCCGCCGTATGTATATTTCTCTCCCACCCACCCACCCCCTCCTAGTGTACAGTCCCCTCCCCATCATATGTATATACTCTGTCAGGATCTAGGGGTAACAGTACTGTATATTTGAATACCGTTTGTGTCACAAATGTATCAGTACTAAATACCTATGTCCCTATGCCATAAATGTCATGTATGTTGTGTATGTCATAAATGTCTATATCAGGGGTCTCAAACTCGCGGCCCGTGGGCCAATTGCGGCCCGCGGGATGATATTTTGCGGCCCCCTACTGGACATCAAAGTTTAGTGTTAATGCGGCCCGCGCGCAACTGTTTGCCGAGTCGTTGCGCGAGAGTTGGAAGTTTTATTTATTTTATCACTTGTAGGCTACCATAGCGCAGGCTCATGACAGCAACGTTATGTTAGTGACTTGGTTGAAACGTGATTCCGGAGTGATATCAAGTAAAGTGGAAGCAAATGCATCCTCGCTATCTGACTCTCTCCTCTGCGAGCAGTGCTCTGCATGTCCGGCTGCACTGCCACTGTCTGTGTACGAGTCTGGTCCAATCACATACGCGTCCCGTCAGCGTTTTTCCCCCTCACCCACAGTCTGCGAATCAGAGGCAGAGTAGGGGAGTAGGGCGGGTCTTCACGGACTGCATGTCGTCTCTCTCTTTCAGTTCAAGTCGGAGCAGAGTTGACAGCGCATCTATTCTACAGTAAACTCGCTCCCAGTTTTATCTCTGTGAGACAGATAAATGTAGCTATTAGCCTATTTTCGCCAGCAGGCAGCCAGCAGAAAAATATGGCATTTTCAAAGATGGTCAGTAAAAGAAAAGTCGACTGCAATTCAAAGGTGAATGGACGGAAAAATATTAGTTCATCCTGAGTCCCAGCCAGGGGCGTAGCTGTAGATTCTGGGCCCCATGAAATAATCAATTTGTGGGCCCCCAATCTATTAAAAAAGTGTGGGGCCCCCAATCTATAAAAAGATTTGGGGCATTTATTTATTGATGAAAACGCATAATATGGTTTTTACCTATTTTTTTTTATAATACAGGCAATTATACTTTTGAGTCATCTACATTAACTTACTTTAGGATAATAATAAAACCATATTAATAATAAGATAATAATAGTGTTCTCTGGGCCCCCCCCCCCCCAGTGCTGGGCCCTTGGAATCATCCTAACCTCCTGAAGAACTGTTCATGTTCTGAAATGTTATTGCTAAAGATTGAGAAGATTGGATCAGTTGTACTTTTTTTTTGAATACTTGAAACCCTTTTTTTGTGGAATATTTGATGCGGCCCAGCCTCACCCAGACTCTACCTCCAGCGGCCCCCAGGTAAATTGAGTTTGAGACCCCTGGTCTATATGAATTGAAAATGGGGGACCCTGATGGAAACAAGACAAACGTCTTTCTCAGGTCTGCATCCCCTTAACAATTGTATGTATTGAGCCGTACTGTATTGTACCCATTCTGCAATCTGTTAAATAAAGTTTTCATTCATTAATTCACAGCATTGGAGCCTAGGTTATGCCAGCCAAGATGAAGAGGACATCGTTCGGCAGATGGACTGAAGATGAAAGTTGTTGCATGTTAGACAGTTCAGTGCAGGCTAGCCATCCCGGCTAAAGACAGGGACAGCTAGTTAGCTTTAGCTACGTTATAATATTAAGTGTGGTTCAGTCGGGATATAGCCATGATGATGTCGGCTAGTAGCTAGCTTAGCTAAAGGCTAACTAGCGTTAGCTAACGTAGAGACAGCGCGTGCAGCATTGTTATGCCAAGATGAAGAGGATGGTCGTTCGGCAGATGAACTTCGTCAACTCCACGCGGTTGTCTCCATCCTCTTGGACGTTTGGTGAGTTTTTAATGAGTTTTTATTCCCGCCGTGGATATCTCTCTCTCTCTCTCTCTCTCTCTGGAGCAAAACGGGCCGACTAGCTGTTGTAGTACTAGTAGCTAACGGTGTGTGGCCTGGTGTCAGCACCTGTATTGCTTTTCTCATGTTGTACAGTTTTTCAGTGGTAGCCGCATAGCTTGCTTCTGCGTTAGCTAATGGTTAGCGATAGCCGGGTTGAGCTAACTGTTAGCCAGTTAGCTGTTTAGCTACGACGTTAGCTGTCGGCTGGGAACGTTAGTTTGATGCTATCAGTTAGCCTAGAGTTAGCTGTTAGCTTGTGCTACGACCATTGACATTAGCCGTGAGAATAGCAGGGGGCAGCACTCTGACTACGACATCATCTTTGACAGAAGATGTAGTCGGGCCTGCACCATGACAAGGCTCCGGCCATAGCTTCTTTTTGTCCCGCCAGCGAGAGGCCTTTCGTCAACGTGGAGACCTGTGTTGCGGCCTTTCGCCCTGCGTTCCTCGTGCAGGTAAGATGTCATGACATTACCCCACTCTTCCTTCCTTCCCCTCCCGAATGTTTTGTTAATAACGATGTTTTTTTCCAGGCAAAACATATGTTACTTCACAACATTTGGAGATACGACATGTGCTGTGTGTGAATTGTCTTGGTCGTTTGTGTAGTTTGGGTAGCGTTGGGCCGTTGGCCAAAGCTGTGTGTGGCCTGGTGTCAGTACCTGGCTAGCCTATTTAGCTGAATGCTGTTTAGCTGTTTTCTCTGGTATAGACCCTCTTCTCTTTGGATTTAAGTGTTGATCTTTGTCCTTTTGGATCTATGTATATTCATGTTGCCTTTGTGAAGTTATCTTTTCCTTCTGTTTTGTTCTTCCATTAAAAGTTGAATATCCTTTTAGGGGCTCATCTTTGCTTATCTCTTTCATACATGCTCTCTCTCTAACACACACACATGACAAACACACATGCTCTCTCTCTCTCTCTCTAACACACACAGTCTGCCTATGGCTGCCTTTCTCGATGGCTAGGCTGTGCTCGCTGAGTCTGTACCTAGTCAAGGATCTTCAGTCACAGTGCTCAGGTATTCTGCCACTGTGTACTCTCTGTTTAGGGCCAAATAGCATTTCAATTTCTTTCCAATGTGTGTCTCTCTCTCTCTCTCTCTGTCTCTCTCTCTCTCTCTCTCTCTCTCTCTCTCTCTCTCTCTCTCTCTCTCTCTCTCTCTCTCTCTCTCTCTCTGTACACTGTATATTGACTGTAGAACGGGAGCTCTCTCTCGCTCTCGCTCTTGCTATATGTTGACTGTATCATGCCCAGCCTCGGGCAGCGCTATTATTTAAGAATATGTTGACTGTATGAAAAAATATATATATATTATATATATATATATATATATATATATATATATATATATATATATATATATATTTTTTTTTTACCTTTTGGGGGGGGGGGGGGGGGGGCTCGCGTTTAAATCTCGCACAGGGCCTCGCATTTCTCCCAGGCGGCCCTGTGCTGACCTGTGAACTGTGAAAAAAGTTCTTGGAAAATGGAGTTCTTTTGTTTGAACCTGTTTTCATCCGTTTAAATCTTTAAATCAATGCTGCCATCTACTGTCAACTGGAAGGTAGTGTATAAAGCGTTGCTTTGTCTTACCATCTCATCTCAGGAGCAAACAACATCCCCATTTTATTTGTCTAACAAACAAAATATTAATCACAATCACTTGTCACATTAACATTTTAGAGTACATGTGTTTTCAACAAAAATATGACAAATTTAACACAACAGCCAGCACTTTTTAACATTTTATAAACAATATATAGAAAAATATAATAAACATAACTTAGAACAATATCAACTATTTACAGCACACCATACATATTTATACATTTTTTCATTCATACACTCCTCTTCTGCGGCTGGGGAGAGAGCCGCCACGCGGGGTACGGGAGGAGGTTGTGGGAGTCCTTGATCAGGGCCGGACTGGGGAAATAATTCATACCAGGAGAAATAGCGCGAAATATAGCCCCAATCAGGCCACTTTTTAAGCGGGGGGTCTGGGGGTCCCCCACCAGGACATTTTGTGTTACAAAGACTTAATTTCCTGCATTCTGGTGAATTTTAGTGCATGTGAATCACAAACGAATGAGCCAACAATTGCTTAGTACAATGTACTGTTATGAACCTCAAATAAAACTGTTGTGGCACTAGCAATGCTACTCTCTCCACCTTCAAAAAGAAAAAACCAAGAGCACAACATATTTTTCTATTTACTATTATAATACAGTTAACCACTCTCTCCACCTATTCAAACAGAGCAAGAGCACAATACCATATTCACTTTACTGATGCACTACCCATCAACAGTTAAAATAGCCCTTTACACAAACATTAAACAGACCTTTCATTACAATACTATAATAACAGTAGCCACTGCCAGAATAGTGACACATGTATCGTGTGTGGTGAGCACACGCATGCATGCACAACGAAGACAGAAGATTGCGTTGTCTCAATCATTTTAACTATAAAATGAGCTCAAAGTATGAGCTCACTGACTGAAATTTCCAACAAAAAGCATCAATTGTCAAATAATATTGATCACATTAACTAGACTATATGTTTTTGAGGAACTTAGAAAGGGAACAACAACTTAACCCTTGTGTCTGATCAGATTCTTATTTTTTGATAACTTTGCAGTGATTATGATTATATGTGGCAAAGGTGTGTAATCTTTGAATTATCTTGGAATTATTTTGACTTTCTCTTTCATAAATTGTTTATTCAACTTCAGCCCCAATCATAACCACCACATATTGTTTTTTGTAATGTCAGATTTAACAACTCCTTTCAGAAAAGTGGGAGTATTTCAGTTTGAATCTGAAGTTGAATAAAATATTTATGGAAAAGAAAGTGTGAAATTATTTCAACATATAATCTTTTTATGGCGTTTTTCAATTTAGTCCCCTAATATGGTAAGAGTAACACTTTAGTTTTCAGACACAAGGGTATTTATTTGTTTCTTGGCAGATTTAACATTGGGCTTTTGACAGGGGAGATGATGCATGGTAACGTTAGCTAGCTAACATCCACATGTTTATTTTTATCACTGACTAACCTGCTGGTTCCTTGACCTTGGTGCAAGAAAACATTTGATAAATGTTGCCGGATTTAGCAGCATCTCCTGTAAGGGCCTTTCTTTTTCTTTGTTTTATCCCTCTCTCCTCCACCATTTCTCTTTCTGTCCATCTTGACATCAACGTTAATTGACTTTCGCTCTACTGTATCTCCCCCGAGTCCCTCACTACCTGGCGCATTGCCTGGCTGTTATTCTGCATCTGAGTGCCATCTGCCATTCAATTCGCTGCCTCCGCTGTCAATCAGTTGTATCGCCTCGTCCCGCCTCCACCAATCACAAGCGGCAGCACGGCTCCATTGTGTGTGTGTGATCCGCGTGAGGGAGAGAGAGTCAGATAGTTCTCCAACTCTGTCGCAGACAGTGAAATCCTGGTTGTTCCCCACCCACCTAGGTTATCTAACTATCGCGCCGCGCCGCCGCCACAACTAGAAACAATGGCCTGGCAAAAAAATAAAAATATTATAATAAAAAAAATTATAATAATTTTTTTTTTTTATTATTATTTTTTTTTTAATCTGTGCAGGCCACCGGGAAAACTCCCGGTGCTCCCGATGGCCAGTCCGGGCCTGTCCTTGATGTTTCAGCCCGCTGCCGCTGTCGGTCTGCCCTGGCCAGAGCTCCTGCCTCGGCGCAGTCCTCTGTCTTGTCGATGGAATCCGTCATCTCCTGGGCGGTGAGCAGGCGGGCCTTGGTGGTGTTCCTCTTGACCTTTCCAGATCTTTGGGTGAACTCTTGAGGCAGGCCAGGACCGTGATGTGTTCCCTGGTTCCCTGGGCCTGCCTGTAGGCATGCTTCGTCCCACGGGGCACAACGACCTTCCTCCGGTTGGAGTCCATCTGAAACCCCGTCTCGTCACAGTTGTAAATATGACGGGTTTCTCCCTCAGCCCATGTTCCTCCAAGGTGGTGGTGGTGAGGAGCTTGAAGTAGTCTTCTATGGCCCCCCTCTTGGCGAAGGCTGCCCTCCCACAGTCAATGGTGTCCGGGATCCGGATCGTGAGGCGATGGTGTTGCCTCTCCCTGAAATTAATCCACCACCCCTGGCCAAGGGGTGTTTTTAGGTTCCCTGGGTGGCGGAGGTTATAGATGGCCAGGGCGTGGGCCAGGACCTGCGACCTCGTCAGCGGAAAGTGGAAACCCATAACTGGCAGAGTACAAGCAGTACTCCACCAGGGAACTTTCATCTTCAGGGGTAAGATAGGTGCTCCGGCCGATGTTGCAGGCCAGAGACACCTTTCCGCTGAGTCGGTCGATCAGGCTGGACTTAGGGACCTCGAACAACGTGGCTGCCCGCCTCGCACTCCACCTGCCTGCTCTGACCTCTGCAATGGCCTGATCCATGGCCTCCGGGGCCCACAGACGCACCTTCCTCTCCCTCTTCCGCATTTGCCGGATATTAGGCATGCTCTGCAAACACACACAAATATTTTAAACAAGAAAGTAAAATAATATGAACTTTATTATTATTGTACGACTGACGAGTTTATTTTATTTGATTTATTTAGCACATTATTTAAAAAAAACAGTGCTAGGAGGGAACTTATGTGAGTGATTTATGATGAAATTAAATTAGATTTGAATTGTTTTTTGAATATGGATAAGGAGGTTGTTGACCTCAATGATGAACTTAGTTTATTGCTATGGTTTGTTGAATATGAGTGAAATTCTGATGAAAAGATGAAGAACAATGGAAGGTATCGAGAAGATCTTGCCTATTGTTAATGAACTTGAATATGAATGAGCATGAAACCAAAATGATTATGCCGAAATATTACCAGACATGCAAACACACACACACAACCTTACCTTCACCCAGTTCAGCATGGCAGCCTCACACACACACACCTCCATTCACCTGTAGAGAAACAAACAAGCACACACACAAACCTACCGTGTCTGCTGTGCTGTCTCTGGACTTTGTCACTCTGTCTGTCTATGCTTCAGATGTTTTTTTATACAGAGAGAGAGAGAGAGAGAGAGAGAGAGAGAGAGAGAGAGAGAGAGAGAGAGAGAGAGAGAGAGAGAGAGAAAGAGAGAGAGAGAGAGAGAGAGAGAGAGAGAGAGAGAGAGAGAGAGAGAGAAAACCGGTTCATTATTTTCCCCGCGACAATTATTGTTCTCCCTTCGATTATTTTCGCGCGAACTCAGTTCATCACTTCAGACAAACTTAGATCTCTTATTAAGATTACAAATGTACAACACATTTCGTCGGACAAAACACTGGCTATATGCTAGCAACATAAACAAACGATCTGACTTCATCTTGGGGCGAGTGGGAGTTCATGTTTAAGGAACAGGATGCTCCTTTTACTTGTAAAACAGCGTCGCCCCGAACACATTCGAACAATTATAACGTTGCAGTGGTACAAACGTTCACATCTAGTAGTCTTTAGATGACTAAATATAGATGAATACTCATGAAATTTGATATATATACTCTAAAATAAGTATGATTTCATATCACCTACCTTTCGACGTCAAAATCTGGTGGGGCTGTGAGGAAAGATCCAGAATGCAGCGCAAGCTGGGGCGTGACCGAAGTTGGGTTTGGGCGTTCCCAGATAAAGAGGGTGACCGGGATTGGTTTACGTTCCGTTAACCCTAACGGACAGATAATAAAATAAAGAGGTGGAGTAAAATTAAATAAATATTACGAACTACGTTAAGCACAATAGAATATAACATAATTATGAAATCAAATATATATAGGGCTGTACAACTGTAAATAAGAGGTTGAATAAAATAAAATGGGATATAAACTAAATTAAATATAGCACAATAGAATATAGTACAATTATAAGTAAAAGATGTAATAAGAATAGGCCAGGGCTGTACAACTGGGCAAGATGTGGTCAAGTATTATACACTAATTAGAATGAAATAACAATACAGTGGGAAAACGTATGCCTCTCATTCATGGCGGAGGCAACAATGCAAGGTGCTGCCAACCGGCTGATCGGGAGTTCAAGCGTCTTGGTCAAGCACACTTCGACACGCTGCCGGGATAAGCCGGAATTGAACGGGAATCTTCTGATTGCCAGACGAATGCTCTACCTCCTGAGGCACTGTCGTTCTTGAGAGATTTTTCTTGAGAGAAATCGAGAGAACCAGGCAAATCTCTTTTTAATTCAAGGTTTGATTGTTTTTCTCATGTAACTCAAGTCCGTTAACCCCACAATATGCCACAGGCGGTCGTGTTGGAAAGCAGCCATGTCGCTTTCACAAGCCGGTAGAAATACTTTCTTGTTAATGGTGTATTGACAGCCTATTTAGTCTATGAAGAACCAAGGTTACCTACTGCATAAACATCAGATGTTCTGACACTGGATTCACTAGACGACCATGTATTACAAGAATCAATCAGCTCTGTGCCATTTTAATGTCGCCTCACACAGCTATATAATTCAACACTGGCCCCTGTAAATATCCTAACCCAACCCCCTCCAATGTACAGTCATTTACCTAGTATGGTTGTCAATAGTCCAATGTACAATTTTGTTTGTTTGTACAGTGTCTCCCCCCCCCCCTCAATGTACAGTTTTGCTTGTTTATACAGTGTGCCCCCCCCACCCCCCCCAACCACCTCCAATGTAGATTACCCAGTATGGTTGTCAATATCCCAATGTACCCAACCCCCCCCCCCCACCCAACCTCCTCCAATGTACAGTTTCTACGTCAAATGTATATACTCCCTTTTCTTGACTCCTTCTGTATCACAAACAGTACTGTATTTGCAAATCTGGTATGTCATAAATGTATAGATGTAGCAGTACTGACTATCTGTATGTCATGTATGTCATATATGTCCTGATGAATTGAAAATGGGGGACCCTGATGTAAACAAGACGAAAGTCTTTCTCTGGTCTGCATCCCCTTAACAACTGTGTGTATTGAGCCGTACTGTATTGTACCCATTCTGCAATCTGTTAATAAAGTTTTCAATCAATCAATCAATTGCTCTTTTCTCTCACGCGCATCACTTGCCTTGTGCATAGCGAT
This sequence comes from Notolepis coatsorum, assembly GCF_963971535.1. NCBI lineage: Eukaryota > Metazoa > Chordata > Actinopteri > Aulopiformes > Paralepididae > Notolepis > Notolepis coatsorum. Next base: position 163,921,221 of record NC_140165.1, on the reverse strand, counting down.
GCCCTGTGGCAAATTCACTAAATATAATTTTGCCAGTGAAACTGATCTTGGCTTTCCTTCAGTACACCAACCGTTATTTACCTGTAAACAATAATTCTGAGAAGCATGAGGGAGAGAGAAAACACAGGTGAATTAAAAAGTCCTGTTGGGTTAGTGTATCCTGCTTCACTCAACTGTACCCTGCTTCATTCAATTGTACCCTGCTTCATTCTACTGTATCCTGCTTCACTCAACTGTACTGTACCCTGCTTCATTCAACTGTACCCTGCTTCATTCAACTGTACCCTGCTTCATTCAACTGTATCCTGCTTCATTCAACTGTACCCTGCTTCATTCAACTGTATCCTGCTTCATTCAACTGTACCCTGCTTCATTCAACTGTACCCTGCTTCATTCAACTGTACCCTGCTTCATTCAACTGTACCCTGCTTCATTCAACTGTACCCTGCTTCATTCAACTGTACCCTGCTTCATTCAACTGTACCCTGCTTCATTCAACTGTACCCTGCTTCACTCAACTGTACCCTGCTTCACTCAACTGTACCCTGCTTCACTCAACTGTACCCTGCTTCATTCTACTGTATCCTGCTTCACTCAACTGTACCCTGCTTCATTCAACTGTACCCTGCTTCACTCAACTGTATCCTGCTTCACTCAACTGTACCCTGCTTCATTCAACTGTACCCTGCTTCATTCAACTGTACCCTGCTTCACTCAACTGTATCCTGCTTCACTCAACTGTATCCTGCTTCATTCAACTGTACCCTGCTTCATTCAACTGTACCCTGCTTCACTCAACTGTACCCTGCTTCATTCAACTGTACCCTGCTTCACTCAACTGTACCCTGCTTCATTCAACTGTACCCTGCTTCACTCAACTGTACCCTGCTTCATTCTACTGTACCCTGCTTCATTCAACTGTACCCTGCTTCACTCAACTGTACCCTGCTTCATTCTACTGTACCCTGCTTCATTCTACTGTACCCTGCTTCACTAAACTGTACCCTGTTTCTATGCCCCAGCTTCATTATAATGTACCCTGCTTCACTCAACTGTACCCTGCTTCACTCAACTGTACCCTGCTTCATTCAACTGTACTCTGCTTCATTCAACTGTACTCTGCTTCATTCAACTGTACTCTGCTTCATTCTACTGTACCCTGTTTCATTCAACTGTACTCTGTTTCATTCTACTGTACCCTGCTTCATTTGACGTGACTGTAAATGGGGGAAACCTCAGTTGCCTTTTCGAGTTTAAATAAAAGTTTGAAGTTCAATTAAATTCAACAGCATGACACACCCATACAACTGCAAACAATGATTTACTTTGTAAAGAGTGTTCATTGATGATTTAGGAAGTTAGATTAGATTAGATTAAAATGTATTGTCATTATACAGCACAAGTACAGTATTGTGGTGTCACATTGAGGGAGTCTCTCACTCCAGAGTTGAAGGGTCACAGGGGAGGAGATATAGGAGAGTGGTAGGTGTGTGTACAGCGGTGATTTTGTGAATGAATAAAGTAGGAAGTAACTGAAGGACCTGTCACGCTCGTTATTGCATTGCCTCTTTCTTTGACTTCCCACAGTATAACAAAAATAAGTTATTGTGCAAATGTAAAAGTAAAGTGCAATAGTAATATACAATGTACAGGTGATTCAACTGGGTATACAATATTAATAAGTACTACTAATAGCGCTAATCAGATGTATGTACAGTGTTATAGTATTGATATGTACAGTGATACACGTATAAAGACACTATGGTAGTAAGTCATGCTGGTCAGCAGTGTAACTAGTAAGAGTAGGTAAGGGATATATAGATATAGTATAGTATATACAGGTATGTAAAAAGGATTATATGCAGGTATATTCAAACAGATGTGGATATATATACAGTAAGTATATACATAGTGTATACAGCATTATTGTAATACCTTTAATAATAATAATAATAATAATAATAATAATAATAATAATAATAATAATAATAATAATAATAATAATAATAATAATAATAATAATAATAATAATAATAATAATAATAATAATAATATGTCCAAGACATTTGGAGAAGGCAAATCACAGTATTCCAAAAAAAAGAGACTTGAGACTTAACTTGGACTTGATACTTACTGTAATTTGGACTTGAGACTTACTCTAACTTGGACTTGAGACTTAACTTGGACTTGAGACTTACTGTAACTTGGACTTGAGACTTACTCTAACTTGGACTTGAGACTTAACTTGGACTTGTGGCATAAAATTACTTGTGAGAGTCTCCGCTCCAGCAGGCAGTTCAAGACGGCAACAGGGCTTCTTCCAGACCTCCAGTCGAGTGCGTTCTTGTAATAATAATAATAATAATAATAATAATAAATTGTAGTTGTAGTGCACTTTTCGTTCACTAGGATCCCAAAGTGCTACAGGGTTAAAACATAGTTAAACATAATTATTAATAATAATAAAATACAAATACAACATAGTTAAAAACATAGTATAAACCATAGCCTTTTGAAATAGGAATGTTTTCAGGCCTGCTTTAAAAGAGTCCAGGCTCTGTGGTGCTCTCAGCTGGATGGGGAGGCTGTTCCACAGGCGTGGTGCAGCCGAGCAGAAGGCTCGGTCCCCCATAGCGCAGAGGTAGAGGGGTGCGTGTCCGTTTATGCAGTGGATGATGGGGGTTATGTGCTCATGTTTTGTGGAGCGATGGTTACAGTATGCAAAGACGGAACACACGCTAACAGTGAATAAGCATGTGGGTAGACTGCTGGCTGCATCCAGCCTCTGCAAAACCCTTCAAGCCCTCGGTCGCTTGCCCATATTGGGCATGAATAGGCAAATCTTCTGTATGTTGCGACTCCCACCTCGTCACAACTCGTCAAGCCTAATCAGGCGCAATTGGGAACAGCTGGGCGCACGCGTGATCGCACGCGGAGGGAGAAACACCAGCTCCATAAAAAGCCAGACAGCCCGTCGTTCAGTGCTTGTTCGTACTGATCGCTTGTGGCTAGTTTTACCATGAAGTCTATTTTGCAAGTCATAGCATTATTTTCCCTTGTGTCATTATCTAACCCGGTTTTGTTACTTTGTTTTCCCCAGTGTTTTGTTTCATCTGTTTCTTTTGCTAACCGGCGTTGTCTTCTCCTCTCTCCTTCAAGGAAACCACCCCCGCGCTTGGTTAACACCGTTTCACTCCCTGCGCGCACTCGCTATCCCACTGGCATCTCGGGACACACGGATGGACTACTTGGATATTCCCCCACCCTCAGTTACTACTGGACTGGTTAGTACATGCAAACGAACAACAGCCCGGCACATTTACATTTTACACCACATTAGTTTTACACGTTAGACACATGCATCCACACATTCTTCCGTTATTCGGAATTACACATCTCATAAACATTTTCTCTGATGGCATCCACACACTCCCCCCACTTAGGCCCTGTTAGGATAGTATCGTTTATTCCCCTGTTTTCCTTGTTGTATTTATTCTATTAAATCTGGTTTCCTGTGTCTGTCTGTTCCGGGGTACTGCCACAATTGACCACTTGATTCGACCGTAACACCGTACCCTTTGATTTCTACACCCTTATGAACCTCTGACATGCATATTTCATATACTTAGAAAGATAAATGTTCTACATTAGAACTTACTGGTAGATCTCTGTCAGAGGAACACAGTGGTCACTGGAGCTCTTTGAATTAGAATATTAGGGTCATCAAAGCGAAGCAGGCTATTCTCTGTGGAACAAACTTCACACCAAAGTCAGGACAGCTGAAACCCACCCAATTTCCCACCATCCACTAAAAACACACTTCTTCAATCAATATCTGAAATAAAAAAATATTAAGGCTGTCAATCAAATAAATATTTAATCTGATTAATCGCATGATTGTCCATAGTTAACTCGCGATTAATCGGAAATGAATCGCATATTTTGTATCTGTTCTAAATCTACCTTAAACTGATATTTTTTAAGTTTTAATACTCTTATCAACATGAGAGTCAACAAATGCTTGCTTTATGCAGCCATTTAACACAAAAGGATGACCCTCATGCATTGCACATTTGCATCAAATTCAGAGTGATGCACAAAATAACTTAAAAGAAAATAATCATTTATGAATAAAATGTGCATGAAATAATAGGGGTAAGAAAACGTTAGGAACTTGTAACAATCACCCACACAAGGGCTGAGGACTCACCCCCCCGCGCCCCCCCATCTCTCTCTCACACACTCTCCCAGCTCTCTTTCTCTCTTGCCCCTTTATCATCTCTCTCTCTCTCTCTCTCTCTCTCTCTCTCTCTCTCTCTCTCTCTCTCTCTCTCTCTCTCTCTCTCTCTCTCTCTCTCTCTCTCTCTCTCTCTCTCTCTCTCTCTCTATCTCTCTCTCTTTTTCTCTCACACACACACTTTGAATCAGAAACAGACATAGTATCAATGAGAGTATCAATTATCAATAAATTATAGCACTGCCCGAGGCTGGGCATACAGTCAACATATTAGCGCTGCCCGAGGCTGTGTGTGTGTGTGTGTGTGTGTGTGCGTGTGTGTGTGTGTGTGTGTGTGTGTGTGTGTGTGTGTGTGTGTGTGTGTGTGTGTGTATGTGTGTGTGTGTGTGTGTGTGTGTGTGTGTGTGTGCATGTATGTGTCCAGGTGTGTGTGTGTGTGTGTGTGTGTGTGTGTGTGTGTGGGGGGGGGTATGTGTGTGCATGCATGTGTCTAGGTGTGTGTGTGTGTATATACTGTCTGTGTGTGAGGCCACATCCCAGACATCAGCCCGTGGCACACACCCACACACCCCTGCTAACCCACCGAAGGGCGGGACGCAGGGGAGGTCCCAGACCTCAGAACCGCCTGGGAGACAGAACCCCCAGTCATGTCCATGAGGTAAAACCTAATGAAGAGATCAAGCCAACGTGTAGCAAAGGGCAATGCCCTCGCACAACCAATGTGACGGCCAAGAGAGAGACTCCAAGAGAGAGAGAGCGAGCAAGAGAGAGAGAGCGAGAGAGAGAGAGCAAGAGAGAGAGTGCGCGCGAGAGAGAGAGCGAGAGAGAGCAAGAGAGAGAGCGAGCAAGAGAGAGAGAGAGAGATAGAGAGCGAGAGAGAGAGAGAGCAAGAGAGAGAGCGCGAGAGAGAGAGAGAGCAAGAGAGAGAGAGAGCGAGAGCAACAGAGAGAGAGAGAGAGCGAGAGAGAGCAAGAGAGAGAGCGAGCAAGAGAGAGAGAGAGCGAGAGAGAGAGAGAGCGAGAGAGAGAGAGAGCAAGAGAGAGAGTGCGAGAGAGAGAGAGAGAGAGAGAGAGAACAAGAGAGAGAGAGAGAGCGAGAGCAACAGAGAGAGAGAGAGCGAGAGAGACAGAGAGAGAGAGCAAGAGAGAGAAAGAGAGACTGTCATGTACAAAGGTCTGTTGACCACACAAAATAGTAACTGGAGCCGGCTGCACATGAACAAAAGCAGCCTCTCTCAGTAAATGCTAAACAGTCCCGGGCAGGTAAGAAACGTACACAAGGCGCTTTTCCAAAATAGTAAATTATTTTTATTGTATAGGGTAGGAATTCAAACCTCCACTGATTTATTATTCTAAAGAGGGGAAGTAATCCCACAAACATATACAAACAGGGAAAAAGGTAATTGGAGAACAGACAAGGTAAAGTAAAATAATAAACAAGTCAACACTAAACACACAACCACATGCCACGTGGTTGGCAATCTGGGAACCACCCAGCAATAAGATAATTAGGGCTATTTACAAATAACCATAAGTGCCATAAGATACAATCAAGCTTACCTGGCTATACAAAGAAACACCACTCTAACCATGTAGCTCACAGTGTAGGATGAACACCACTTTAACCCCAATGTTTAGAGTGTAGGATGAATCACCACTCTAACCATATAGCTCACAGTGTAGGATGAATCTAAAAAGGCCAACAATATCTACATATATATACTTAAAGGTACAAGCTCACCTGGATAAACAAAGAAACACCACTCTAACCATGCAGCTCACAGTGTAGGATGAACACCACTTTAACCCTAATACTTAGAGTGTAGGATGAATCACCACTCTAACCATATAGCTCACAGTGTAGGATGAATCCAAAGTGGCCAACAATATATATATATCCCACACAACAGTGGAAAACAATGGCAACCTCACTCCACTCTGGTCACTGGCAATTGACAGAATGAGGCGCCCCGATGTGTGTGTGCTGTAAGGTATTTGTCCACCCGTCCCTCTCGAGGTGATTGCCATCAGCTGTCATTCATTAGGCAATCAGCACTCTTCAGTGTAGGGACGGGCAGCACCTGACAGGGAGAGAAAAGAGACAGCATTAGCTCTCATGTTCACACACACACACATCACATACAAAACACAACACATTAAATATACTAACCTGATGTTCAGATGGTGTCATAAATACAGTAATAATGGTAATGACCAACCCACGTACCCATGTACGTCACAAAGACAGAGAGAGAGAGAGAGATCCACGGCGGGAATAGAATAGAGTGCATTAAAAACTCACCAAACGTCCAAGAGGAAGGAGACAACCGTGGAGTTGACGAAGTTCACTAGTCCATATTGTCCCCCCCCGTTGGGATTAACTTGGGAGTCTGTTCTCCTGTTTATATGCCACACGTTAGCACTTGATAACGTAGCTAATGCTAGCTAGCTAGGTTAGCTAACGCTAGTTAGCTGTCCCTGCCTTTAGCTACTAGCCGACATGGCTAGCCCGACTGAACCACACATTAGCACTCGATAACGTAGCTAAAGCTAACTAGCTGTCCCTGCCTTTAGCTAAGCCGACATGGCTAGCCTGACTGAACTTTCTAACATGCAACAACTTTCATCTTCAGTCCATCCCGTGGAAATAGTCAGACGCACGCCGGCCGCCTGTACCTTACCTGTAACCCCTCCCCTCGTTGAAACCAATAGTATATCTGCTGCAGAGCCGCAGAGCTCCAATAGTGTATCTGCAGAGCCACAGAGCTCCAATAGTATATCTGCAGAGCCGCAGAGCCCGGAACAAGTCAGACACATTCTACAAACGTGTCTAATGTGAAATATATAAGCATGTAAGCAAAACTAGATTTTAGGTCTGTGATGAAAAAGGGCCTCACGGGAAGGGGGGCCTTGCAATATATTTTTTTAAAACAAAAAAAATATATATATATATATATATATATATATATATATATATATATATTTTTTTTTTTTTTTTTTTTGCGAGGCCCCCCTTCCCGCGAGGCCCTGTGCGACCGCACTGCTCGCACACCCCCTGAGACGGCCCTGCTAATACTGTATGTCTACACTACTATGCACTCAAGTCTGTAGCACTCAACTTCGACACAGTTGTACCCTTCCTGCTGACTTGTTGTATTCACTTCGGATCAAAGCGTCACCTAAACTACTAAATGTAAATGTTAATCTGAATATGTAAATGTTAGAGTACACATTAGAAACAATGTGTTTGCCAAATGCGATGAATGTGTGGTAATTTGTCTCAGTGGTGCTCAGGTGCTGAGACATTCAGCAGCTCTCAGGTTTCACACAGTGACATCGTCAGGGAGTAATGGTGCTAAATACATTATATGGGGTATCTTTGCATGATCCCGTCTAGGTCTAGGACACAAACAATGCCAGGACTGCCAGTCAGTGTTGGAGGGTTATTCTTGGAAGTGGGGGGTGCGCGCACAGACTGTCTGACTGTGATCATGTGTCTCACTGCACGTGACCGCCAGTAGAATAAATCTGCGCTTGGCCGGGTCAATGTTTTTCTACGGAGTGAACAGTGATGCCCAACTTCACGCCAGTGATGGCCTTGGCATCAAAGTTGCCAATTGTCAGTTGACGAGTAGGTTGTAGAGTGTAGACAGTGAGCATTGTATTTAGGACGTAGAGTAGATGGTGATCATTGACTTTAGGTTGTAGAGTAGATGGTGAGCATTGAATTTAGGATGTAGAGTAGATGGTGAGCATTGACTTTAGGTTGTAGAGTAGATGGTGAGCATTGAATTTAGGATGTAGAGTAGATGGTGAGCATTGACTTTAGGTTGTAGAGTAGATGGTGAGCATTGAATTTAGGATGTAGAGTAGATGGTGAGCATTGACTTTAGGCGGTAAAGTGTAGACAGTGAGCATTGAATGACCATTTGAAAGAAGTATTTCAAGTTGTGGGGCCAGCCAACTAACACACACACACAGACACACACACACACACACACACACACACACACACACACACACACACACACACACACACACACACACACACACACACACACACACACACACACACACACACACACACACACACACACACACACACACACACACACACACACCGGTCATGGTGCATTTGTGTACATGGCCAAGACTTCCGAACACAAGTACACTATATCTACACCTATACCCAAGGTCAGCCATCACACTGAGCAGTGGTTGGTATTTGATATACTTGTCCCGGAAGGCCTGGTCCATGTACAGATCAAAGGTACAGCCTACTTCTATGACCAGCACCTCTCCGTGGCTGGTGTCAACAAAAACAACGTCCGGTGTATTTGGTATGTTAGCAAAAACATCGTTGGTAAGGCCAAACCACTCTGGTTTCACTCTGGCATGTTTGTACATTGCTGCACTAGATGGTGATATGTTCCGTACCACATCAGACACAATGTCCACAATACGGTCATGACGAGCGATGTACAGGTGTTTGTATGCATTACATCCGTTTGTTATGTGTGCAATGGATTCTAGGTGTTGTGAATCCTGATGGTTTAAACAGAATGGACTGTGAGTTTGAGGATACCAAGTGGACAGATTGTATTGAGTGAGTAATACCTGCACACACACACACACACACACACACACACACACACACACACACACACACACACACACACACACACACACACACACACACACACACACACACACACACACACACACACACACACACACACACACACACACACACACACACACACACACACACACACACACACACACACACACACACACACACACACACACACACACACACACACACACTTAGATTTTTTTATATATTTGTATGTTGTATTGAGATGTATTGTTGTACTTTAAGTGAACATATATGCCTTGAAACATGATTGAGTAGATGGGTATGTGTGATTGGTGAACTTAGATATTTTATTATATAATATTTGTATGTGTTATATTACACAGTAATACAGTCATATTGAGGTGTATTGTATTGTTTTATTGTATTGTATTGATTTTATTGTATTGATTCTATTGTATTGTATTGATTGGACCCCAGCCCCTATGCCTGTGGCAATGGCTAATGGGGATCCGAATAAACTAAACTAAACACACACACACACACACACACATCTCTGCTGTGAATGAATACATTGTTTTAACTATACAACTATGCTCAACAGTGTCCAACATCACAAGCATGTCCACATCTCAAAGTGCTGTCCCTCGGGGTTAGAAGCTGCTCTGATGTCTCCATGTTTCACATGCAGTTGAATATTCTACACTTTGAACTTTGTATTCTCCCTCACAGTTAAAAGGCTTTGAATGACTCATTTGAGCCTTTACTGCAGTCAAGAAAGCACACTGGAAGTGGGTATAAGAGTATTACGTCCCCTAACAACCCCTCCGGCTTGTTTTATAGTTATCTTTTTTTTCTTTTCATGAAACATGAATCATGTACTGAACCTTTGAAGGAACACATAATGAGCTTAATTAACATAATGGATTTTACAGATGTTGGGGCTTGAAGCCTTTTGAAAGAGTATCGTTCAAAGAGGTTGTATGGTATCAAACGTGATGAGAGCGAGAACAGATACAGTACTGCACATTAAAAAACGACGATTTTATAATATGGGTACATTATCATTGACTGCCACGCTGTTTTCCCATCTGTACTCCCTGGCGCCAGCGTTTCAGACCATTTTGACGATGTTTGCAGACCCATCGTATCTATATTATAGCTATGGAGACAATACTATGGCTCATTTGAAAGGCAATATTTATACTCCAACAGGGAACAAACCGTTTATTTCTACATACCTTCGTTCCTGCGCAATCCCAGGCTAAAAAGTGTCCCGTTTCAAAATAATCCATGCTAATTTCCTAGAATGCTAGATATTGCATGCTTTGTGCGCAGCATGCACAGTTCGTCTTGTTGCTCGTCTGACACCTATATATTTCCAGGTCAAAGGTAACATGACCATACACACAATTGTTCTATTCACAAAACCACCATGGGGGGCACTACATAACAATAACACATTAGATTGTAATTCAATTGTATTAGATTGTATCTGTAATTAAAATATCACTTAAATGCAGGTGATCAGGGTTATCCACTGAAGCCATAATTAATGACTCTGACCAACCCGACCCAACAGGAGTGCAATTATAATGGGCTCACTCGCGCACAAGAGCCATTTAGAGCGCAGTTGGCCTGCTTGTTTGGCATGGGGGGGAGCAGACACAGAACACCCACCTCCAAACGCGATTAAATATTGTTTAAAATAAAAAGCTATACTATTATTCTGTGTGTCTTGTTTCCAAATAAGATTGTTCACAATGGAAAATGCTGTATACGTTAAATTAGTTGGTTGGACCTCTGTGATCAATCTCGCTCTCAGTGAAGTTTCTCATAGTTCGCTTAGTCCATTATTCCACATTCCATGGGGGTGTTTCATTACCATATATGGTTAATTAGGGGCGGTTCTGTATGAAAATGCTTACAATCGTGCACGAGCATAGACGGTAAGAACAATTGGTATTTATCAACACAGAGTGTGCGTACAACCTGTGCACGCTCCGTTGATAAATCCCGATTTTTCTGTGCGTAGAGACATTCTAAATTCCATGCGTAGGAACGAAAATAGAACACTTTCTACGCATTATTGATAAATGAGGACCATGGGGTTTGTGACTGTTGCTGGAGGCCAAGGTATAAATATACTCCGTTTTTGATGTTTTTACAATTTGTTGGTAGTCAGACAGGGAGTCTCGCAGGATTTGGAGGTAGACATGAAGCCTGTCCTTTTCACACTTTCGCTCTGCACGCTTATAAGTGCGTATGAGAACGTGTGTGGAATAATTTAGCCATGGTGTTAAATGAGCTTTACTACGTTTGGACCTGAGGGGAGCCACATAGTCTAGGATATCAGTGCAAGTCGAGGTAAACATGAAAATAATCTTGTCAACATTAAAATCACAGTTTACATCCAGTGCACAGATTTGAGAGCTGTTGAAAGCAAATGACAAATTAGCAGCAGTTGAGGGGTTAATCATGCATGAACGGCGCTCAGGGGCATGGAAATTATTTCCTGGGCATGGGATTATCATAGTAAACTAAATTGGTGAATGGTCAGAGATAGACATACTGTAGCACATATTTCATTTACAGACGCAGATAAACCATAGGATAACACAAGATCTAAAGTGTGTCCCTTTTCGTTGGTCAGGCCAGTGACAGATTGCTTGAGGTTAAATTAATCGAGGAGATTCAGAACGTCCCGGGCCAGAGGTTTCGTTTGACAGCAAACATGAACATTGAAATCACCACAGATTGATATATGGTCACAATTCACTTTGATCCCTGACAAAAAATCTGCAAAGTGGTTGTTGTAGAAAATCATTGTTGAATTTAGGTGGATGGTACACCACTACACACAGAACAGAGGGTGACTAAATGAATTAAAAGAGTTGCAGTTCAAAGCTATCATAGGTAACGTGTGGTATCTGCCGGCAGTTAAAAGAAGATTTGTAAACAGAGCCTAGACCTCCGCATCTGCCTGTGATTCAGGGGGAGTTGAGGAAACCACAGTCCGGTGGGAGCAATTCAGAGAACGGTACATTGTCACCAACTGTCAATCAGGTCTAGGTAAGGAACATAAAATCCAACTCACGGGTGGTAAAGAAGACGTTGAGCCGGAAAATCTTGTTCACCAGTGACCGGACATTTATCAGTGCCATCCGAAGATTTTGCTCCTCGCTATCTGGTGGTAGACGTACAGCACACTTCAACATGTGTAGGCTAGAGTGGTCTACACTGGTCTATGGTCTACTACAGTACCATAGGTCGGAGAGTGCCAGGAAACTGGTCCAAGAGGAGTGATGTCTTGACGTGCTGCCGGGTCCATTGGAAGGCAGTGCACGAGGCGCTGGGTATCGGGGGTAAGCTGGCAGCGTCCATCACAAAGGAGGCGATGATCAGTCGGCGAGAGGATGTCAGGATCTTAAGTTTCATGAGCACACCTCCCCTTTACCCCTGTCTCTTGGAGCGCTGGTGTATGCCGCAGGTAAGCGGGGATACCTGACAGCACAGAAGGGGGGTTTGTAGTCAAGTATCCCACTTAAGCATCGCACTCGAGCCCATGACGCGGCACTATGCCCTCGTCTGTCGGCTCCGGGCTGGGTTTTCAAAAAACCAACCAATACATTGTTGGAAAGTTGACCCCACTCAACCTATTGTGTGCTTCCATTCTCGAGTTCCAAGACGAAACATCCAACGAGTGTCATTTGACAAGCCATTCGGACAAGTGTCCATGTCCTGTTTGCCCCTATCCTGAGTGGACCAATGACCCCCGACATTGAAAATGATTGACCGCCTGCTCCGAAAGCGATCCCAGATGAGAGTCAGAGTGGGGGAAGGTGACACAAGAAGAGGAAGAAGTCCATTGTTTTGATGAGAGCCTCTGAATGAATGGGAGCGGATGGCCATTTTGGATAATCATGCTGAGAGAAATCGGTGGCGGTTTTCAATGTATGTGATGTATATATTGGGGGGAGATGACCGCATCTAAAGGGGCCGGGTCAGAGAGGTCGAAATGTGCATGCTGACGGTTTGAGCGGTGGAAGAATAACGGTCTAGTGGCTGGCAGTCAGTGTTAGCCAGCAGAATGTTTACATTCCTATCAAGAACATCAACAAGCTGATACGAAGGCACAGGGCACAGGAGCAGAGCGATGGAGGTTTTGACAGTAATGAAACGTTTTGATGTGTGTAAAGGTTAAAGCAGTTGTCATGGCAGCGGCACATGACAACCAGAAGAGGGGCGGGCCGTCGTTGCTATGACGAAGATCCTATAAAGCTGACAGTGGTTCCGGGTAGGGGCAGACTACAATCTGACTAGGACTGAGACCAAAGAACGACTCCCATGGGAGAGAAGAGACCATCAGAGACTCCCTCCTCTCATCACAGAGAGGGAGGGGGGGGGGGGAGGCCACATCATCATTAGCTTCGGCTAACACGAGGAGGGTTTTGGGCTAACGACCAGGCCTGAGCCACTATTGGACTGATAGCAATGACAATACGATCTGATAACATCTGATTATGAGGTATGCTGTCTGGAGTTCTTATGGAGGTGGTGAATACTTATGCTGCGGATTGCACTAACGGGGAATGATAAGGTTGTATCAGCCAGTATGAGGAGACGTCGGGGGAATCAAATAAACAACGCAGAGTCAGTGGATGGAAATGAGAACACAAGCCAAACAGACGGAGACGTGATACTGGCTGATTGATCAGAATCTAACAATGCCCAATTTTTACCGGTACACACATTACAAAAACCTTTGTAAAACATACATTTTCCATGGGATCTTTATAAACTTTGGACCTGTATGACTATACGGCTTCAGCCTATGGAACCATTATGTTGCTCCTACCTCTCAGCTGGAACCCAAAAACAGACATCTGTCAATAAGTAAACAGAAATGTAAGTACTAAGGCTGTCAAAGTTAACACGTTATTAACGCGTTAACGTGTGTGTGTGTGTGTGTGTGTGTGTGTGTGTGTGTGTGTGTGTGTGTGTGTGTGTGTGTGTGTGTGTGTGTGTGTGTGTGTGTGTGTGTGTGTGTGTGTGTGTGTGTGTGTGAGAGAGAGAGAGAGATATGGGGGGGCGGGGGGGGGTGAGTCCGCAGCCCTTGTGTGGGTGAATGTAACAAGTCCCTAACGTTTTCTTTCCCCTATTATTTCATGCACACTTTATTCATTGTTTTAAATTATTATTTTATTTTATTATTCAATATTTGATTATTATTGTGCATCACTCTGTTTTGAATTTGATGCAAATTTGCAATGCATGAGGGTCATCCTTTTGTGTTACATGGCTGCATAAAGCAAGCATTTGTTGACTCTCATGTTGATACGAGTATTAAAACTTAAAAAATATCTGGGGTAGATTTAGAACAGATACAAAATATGCGATTCATTTGCGATGAATCATGATTAACTATGGACAATCATGCGATTAATCAGATAAAATATTTTAATAGATTGACAGCCTTAGTAAGTACATGTTTACTTCTGTGTTCAAACCTCTGTAACTCTATTTCATTAGCACTCAAAGTGATTTTTCTTTATTGTGTAAGAAATGCATGTGCTATAAGTATAAAGTATAATAAATAGCAAATTAGTGGGTATGCAATTAATATATACTGGAAATACTGAGCTTGGCGATCATAGCACAATAGTGCAGAGACATCCCAGTAAGCACATACAAATAAGGCTGCAACAAACAGAAAACAGAGCTTCTGTGACAGACTTGCCGACCAAACTGGCGCCATCTCCAGTCCCCTTCCTGGTTCTTTTCCCCAGCCTTCTGTCTCCAGTCTCCTTCCTGGTTATTTTCCCCAGCCTTCTTTCTCCAGTCCCCTTCCTGGTTCCTCTCCCCAGCCTTCCTTATCCAGTTCCTTTCCTGGTTCCTTCTCCAGTTCCTTTCCTGGTTCCTTTCCTCAACCTTCCATCTCCAGTCCACTTCCTGGTTCCTTTTCCCAACCTTCCATCTCCAGTCCCCCTCTCCCTGGTATTTTCCCCCAGCCTTCCTTCTCTAGTCCCCTTCTCCCGGGTCCCTTTCCCCAACCCTCTGTTTTGAATGCCTTTCCCCAATCTTCTTTTCCCCTGTCCCAGTGTGTGTCTTACTTGTCTCTAGCATGCAGTGTCATTAGGTTTTTAAAGAACATTTGTACCTTGGGTAAACCCACTCAATTGTATTCTATACTTTTATCCACCAATGATAGACATGACCATAATACCAGACATGCTTCAAGTAGTCGCTTCACCCTACCTCTGCCTAGAACCAACGCTCTAAAGAAAACGGCAATGTATAGAGCCATAACATACTGGAATAGGATCCCATTACATATTATACGGACGGAAAACAAGGACAGTTTCAAAAAGAAACTTAAAGGAGCCATAATCCGGAAGGAAATTAATATATGTCATGCATGAGTGTAGCTGCAGCCATGTTATCCAAAACGTATTCTGTTTACTTTGTGTGTTTTTTTCTTTTTAAAGGTATGGTGAAATTGATGTTTTAGTAACATTGATGAGCATTCTGAAAGCAATTCTTAAAAAGATTCACTTTTAAAAACAATCTTAAATTGTATTTAACACTGTAAAGTATTTTGTTTAGTTTTTTTATTTTCTGTTTCTTTGCTTGTGTAGTAGGGTGAATTATCCCTACTTTATGAGAGTAGATGTACACTGTCACCAGGTAGTGGGAACGCAGCAGATCTCCCCAAAGCAGTACCTTTCCTTGCTGAGGAGCAGAGACCTGTCCCAATGATGTATAGGCCGTGGGTAAGAAGGGGTTAAACAATAATGAGCATTACCCGGAAAGGAAGGGGTTAAACAGAATGCACATTAACAGACACGCACACAGTGCTCCCATTTGTACGCCTCTCTTTTATATAAGTTATCATGTAGTCAATACAAGGCACAATGCATGGCACTTAGATTTCACACTCTACTGTAATGAAACAGGTCCCTGTAAGGGTTAAGACACTTTTCATTCACCCGTAGGTAGAGAGAGAGGGTACTGGCTAGCTCCGCAAACTATTTGATGGGAAAGATTATTATTATCCACACGTGCGGTCTGCACAAATTAACCGCACAACACATGTAACCAGAAAATACAGTGGGCCCACAGTTGAAACAAAAAGCCTGTCTAAGCCGGCATTCCCCAAACTAACAAACGTCGGGGCGCCCCTAATCACTGGTACACGTGCCAGTTCAAAGTATCTATTCTCTTCGCCCTTAGAGGGCCCGCTCTCGAAAAGGAGAATGTTTGCCGATAAAGTTCCAGCGCTCGGAGCGCTCACAGTACCTGACTTGAGTGTACCAACCAAGTGCCGGCCTGCTCTCACACCGAACGTCCGCGTGGTGAGATGGCCGTCGAACGGTCCCGTGCTTGTCACCTGTGACAGTAAGCGGCGGGCTGGGTTGACGTTAGGCAGGTGACGGCTGGAGGTGGGTGTAGTCCGGCGATGTCTGTTGCGGCGTCCGCTGCTGGGCTGGGGAGGTGGAGCGACACGCGGGCTAAACTGTGGTGCTAGGCCTAACTGAAGCGAAACTGTGGGTCGGGACAACCCCCTGTCCTGTCGCTTATACTTTAACTAGAACGCAACGTGTGCAATATCTACAGCACTCTTTGGCAGTAGCACGTCTGCTTCTTTGTCCACAATGTCTCTTTAGCATTAACTGGAAGCTAAGCTATCGCATACGACATTACTAACCCGCCCCGTGACGGGGGTCATATCCCGCGTGTCTTTAGTGTCTAGAGCTCCGGCTCTACGCGTCCGCTTGCTTCTGTGTCAAAACGATGAAGAGGCAGTCCCGCTGTAAGAGTCCTGCCTTCAGCCAGCCCTTCTTCACCTGTTGTCTCTCCTGCCCAACGTCACACCAGCTCCCCCTGGCGGCAGTCCAGTGCATGCTCCACTATTAAATGTCAATGTTAGGTAGGGGAGTTTACACAACGTTATCCTGAACACAGTAGAGTACAAGGAATTAGGTTAGACACATTGAATTATTGTTAGACATATTCAGGTGTATACACTTGCATGTAATTTTAGCCATCTTAATTGTTAGTCTCATTGTGTATTGTGTGTTGAGTACTGACTTTTAATAATTCTGTTTTGCAATAATTGTTTTTGTATGTTTTTTTGTGTGGACCACAGGAAGACTAGCTGGTTGCCATGGCACCAGCTAATGGGGATCCGTAATAAAATAAAATAAAATAAAATCTCTCTCTTTCCTATTCTAGTATCCTATGTTTATTAAACACCCTTGGACTCGCTGCCCGCCTCATCTTGTCTACTCCTAATCTTGTTACGCCTCTACACTTTTGTGACACTAGTGCCTCCTTCAAGCCAAACTTAAAATTTTCAAATAATAATAATAAACTGTATTTGTATAGCACCTTTCGTACAATAATTGCAGCCCAAAGTGCTTCACAGCAGTAAAATAGACATACAATGGACATACAATAGACATAGAATGAGCATAAAATAGACAGAATAAAAGCAAAGTAAGAAAAGAGTAAAAGTAATTTAGACAGTAAGAAAATAGTAAAAGTAATGCAGAGAGTAAGACAAGAGTAAAAGCAATGTAGAGAGTAAGAAAAGAGTAAAAGTTATACAGAGGGTAAGAAAATAGTAAAGTAATGCAGAGAGTAAGAAACTATTAAAATAAATGCAGGTAATAACAATATGTCTGGTTAAAGTGATGTTGTTGTCCAGCAGGGGGCACTCAGTCCTCTGGACTAGTCAGTAACAATGCCCCTGTTACGGTGATAGGGACACCGTATAGCTGTGAGTGCCGTCCTTCAGATGAGACACTAAACCGAGGTCCTGACTGAATTTCGGTCATTAAAGAACCCAGGATGCCTATTGCAACGAGTAGGGGGTTCCTGGCTAAATTCCCAATCAGGTCTCTGACACCAAGGCCACCTAATCATCTCTTTCCCTTAATTGGCTGATATCAATCCCTGTCTCCTGAGCTAGGGCTGGGCGATATGGCCTAAATATGATATCACGATATTTTCTGACCTTTCGGCGATACACGATACACATCACGATGTTTTTCATTTTTACCCCAAACGATTCATTATGAGGCTTACCAAGACAGTATTTGAGTTTGCAAGCTAACATTAAAGACAAAATAAAATACCCATGCATTTAGCATTTTTATATTATATATTAGATTTAGATTATTGGATTATTAGATTATAATATATTGCATATATTTAGCAATGAGATATTATATGATTTAGATATGAAATATGATGAATTGAAAATGGGGGACCCTGATGTAAACAAGACAAACATCTTTCTCTGGTCTGCATCCCCTTAACAATTGTATGTATTGAGCTGTACTGTACCCATTCTGCAATATGTTAATAAAGTTTTAAATCAATCAATCAATCAATCAATCAATCAATCAATCAATAGCATTTTAGCATTTTTATGAAACTACTGTACGTATGTCTCTAAATGTTTTGATGTATTGAAAATGGAGGACCCTTATGTAAAAAAGCCGAAAGTCTTTTTCTGGTCTTCATCCTCCTGTACTGTACCCATTCTGCAATATGTTAATAAAGTGTTCATTCATTCATTCTGACGGACAACAGAATAATTTTGATTGACAGTCGAGTCTGCCAATTACGTCACACCGCTTGCACCCGCCCTGCTGTTCTTAGCACCAATCGGCAAGCGCTATTAGTTTTTGACTTCCTGAATGTCCTGTGTGCTGCCATCAACAAAGCTACTTACATTAGCTCCCCGCGAACGACTAGTAGGAGACCAGTGCTCCACAGGATGACTAAATGAGCCATAATGATTTTACCTCAACGAATGTTATAATAAAAGCCTTTCCATACATCTGTCTGATTGAAAACTTTATTAACAGACCGCGGAATGGGCATATCTCAACACGGGCTGAGATATGAACGAGTAACGTGTGGACCAGATTGACGCGACACAATCCTATTGGGCAAAACATCACGATATCCACGATACGTTGAAAAAGTGTATTGTTAATTAACTGTACCCGATATTTTTATAATATCGTCATATCGCCCAGCCCTATCCTGAGCCCTTCAGCCATTGTGTAGTGTGATGTGTGCCTGGTGCCAGTGTATGGCAGCCATTGAGTAGCCCAAGGTTGGGTGCTACCAGTGGTGGTGAAGGAGGCAATTTCCACCCTACATTGTGGGAAGCGATTTGAGTGTCTAGAAAAGCGCTATATAAATGTAATTAATTATTATTAATGAATTAACAGAATATCATTATACCTGTGGACTAGATTAGCTGCTTCTTCACACCCACACCTGATGTGGAATAATCACAGTAACACAATTTGAAAGAAAAGTACTGGGAGTATTCCTGTTGGACTGGGGAATCTGCTGACAAAACTGGGCCACCAGTATTGGAGCTCAGCCAGTTTGTCTATACCTCTATATGCCCCGCTGGCAAAACACATTGTCATGACAAGGCCCTGTGGTGACAATCTTTGAACCACTTTCCTATCTGGCCAATTCCTGGACAACCCCTTAGGTTTGGGAGTACCATCTTGTCAATCAGCACAATGAGATTACCCTAAACAAGGTAAGGGGGGACCTTTTCAAGTAAAATTTGGCACTGAGAGTTAACCCTGGGTAGTGTAGAGGTATAAACACTCTCCTACCACCACAGAGACCTTCCAAGACTTCCGGCTTGGTCAGACGTTCCAATGATCACGATCGGCTGATCGGAAGCTGGTGGGGTCTTAGTCCTGGTCATTGCCTTAGCGATTCCAACCGGTTGGTCGGGGCGCCTGTTCAGAGGCGTGGAAGTCAACAGAGGGTAGCACGATGACCAGGACTGTGACACATAGGCTACAGGGAATTGGTGACTAAACTTGGGAGGAAATGGGAGAGTTTATTCTGCCAAAATGTATGCTAACTTTTGAGCATACTAGCCTGACAAGCTAGTATGACATTATTTGTACCAATGACAAGCTACATGGTTGGTAGCAATGAAAGCTAGCATGACATGGCTAGTACTAATGACAAGCTAGGATGACATGGTTGGTACCAATGACAAGCTAGCTTGACATGGTTGGTACCAATGACAAGATAGCATGACTTGGTTGGTACGAATGGGTTCTTAACACTTTAATCGCCGAAAACGCTGGAACTCGTCTTTCCCCGCGATGCTCATTCTGCCGAAGACGCCGTAACTCGTCTTTGATATCAATATTTCAAAAATCTGTGATCGAAATCATATTTCTCCTCCGGGGACCTGAGATATACTGCTGAGCTCCACTCAACTATCTAACGGTTCAAGAGTGCCATCTGGTGGCCGATCGGCAGATTGCCCAAACAGCAAACCGGAAACAGGAAACTGGTGCTCATCCAAATTCGGTGTATTTCATAACTAATATGTGTGTATAAATTAGAAAACCAAAATGCAAGAAATCTGGGGTGCCGTTTGGAACAAACAGTATCAGGTTTCATTGTTGTGTGACATTCTGGGGAGGGCCTTCAGGCCAACCCCCACACAAACAGATTACTCAACTGTTAGCAGATTTCAGAGACAGTCAACCAAACCCCTGCTGTTGTTGAACTGTATTTAGGAAACAGCCACTCAACCCCCACTCGTGTGACTGAGGCCTGTATGTAAATGTGGCCACACCTAACAGATTACAGGCAGAGAAACAGAGGTCTGGTCACAGACCTAACTTGCTTTTGCTAAAGGTTCATGGAAATGGTCATCAACAAGATCATATTAATTAAACTGACGTATTAGATAAAAGGTATTTGAATGTCATTTAGAATGTCAAACTGATTGAAGGTAATAGTGTCATTTCACTCCTGGTGTAAACCATATATATATAAAATAAGTCTCAATTACAAAGGTTTAGTTTGGTAAATCCACGTATCATGTTTAAAATATAGACAAACTCCACCTTGGGTTAATGCTGAATACATATAAGGTACAAATTAGAAAAGGTTTTAGTGTTAAACTGTCCATTCATCAAAAAGCCACATGAAGACCCCCCGCTGTTGATACTGGAAGAAGAACCCGAGGAGGAAGACAGGGAGGGGGGCGGACCGCCCTCAGAAGACAAACCTGATTGGACCAAAACTTACTACTAGACTGCTATTATTGGTGGATATCAGGGTATATAATAGAAAACGCAGTGTTAGAGAGACAGGCCAGACCCCCCCCCCCCCCCCCCCTAGGGTATGCGTCTCTCACTACCGCCCATCCAGAGACTACTGTGAGCTGATGGCATGTGAGTAAATCATGGGAAACACCATTGTTGTTTAGGTTAGAGTAACATGTATACAGATATCCATCTGAAACCAGGTTTACTCATGTGTAATGCTCAGTAAGATTCTCTATTTCATTTGATAACCATGACTACTGTTTATGTGCATACTAGGTTTGATGTGCAAACCTTATTAAGCCTATGTACAAACATGTTTGATGTACTATGAAATAATCCTTGTATGTAAACAACAACCGTCTAATTCACTCTGAGCCCTTTGGCAAAATAAATCACATGAGTTTTAAACTATAGCTCTGTTGTCTGGTTGCACAAGCTTATTTCTCTACTGGCTATATTTGAAGTCAGATGAGGAGACCATTCTATCATTATGATCTTCCTTCCTTTCCAGAGAGCAACCTCATTGTACTGTAATAATCCGTGGGTATGTGCTTAGAATATACCACACACACACACACACACACACACACACACACACACACACACACACACACACACACACACACACACACACACACACACACACACACACACACACACACACACACACACACACACACACACACACACACACACACACACACACACACACACACACACACACACACACACACACATTTAGAATCTTTATTTATGTCCACATAAAGACAATGTTTAAAGGACACAAATATTATCAGTGCACTTGTACATTGTGGGTTATTCTGATAGTCGTGCCCAAATTGACAATGGCAACCAAATTTACACACACACATGGATGATGAACGTGACAATCTACACACAGATCATGGATACAGATAGCAGCGTCTTCTCCAAATTGCCCGGCTGCCAATAATTGCTGACACTGAGCAATATCTTGCTAATTGTTTGGCTCTTTTCTTCGGAAGACCGGCCATCTGAAGGCCTCTAACACCCAGGCTTCCAAATATGAAGACTAAAAGTTTACAGTTGTAGCCGAGTTGTGATATGGTATGGTCTAACAGTTGATATTTTAACATTTTGGTTGTAAAGGCTTACTGTAGTCAAACGTGCAGCCAACTTCTAGGATGAGAACCTCTCTGTTATTCTCATTAACAATAACAACATCGGGGGTGTTTGCTGAAATATCAGAGAACAATGAATTGTCCCTACACAGATTGAGCATAATTATGGCTTCACACTGGTGTGTTTATACAGCTTATATGTTGCAGGTGACCCGAGTGTGGAACTGACACTGTCTGCAATCAGATCCACGATCCTATCATGCCTACAAATGTAGAGCCCTTTGTATGCATGACAGCCATGTGAGACATGGTTTCTGTTGTCTGTTTGTGACCATGGTGTATGCAGTGTGGGCTATGACTGCCAGGGAACCAGATGGAAAGGTTGAGCATTGATGGTAAAACCTGTAGCCAACTTTTAAAGTAAAAATGATACATGACACACACACACACACACACACACACACACACACACACACACACACACACACACACACACACACACACACACACACACACACACACACACACACACACACACACACACACACACACACACACACTTTTATTATGTTTCCCTGGCAGACATAATGAAGGTTTAAAATACATATTCAATAATAAGTGGAGCACCATTGTCTGGAAGAGGAAATGCTTTTAAGCTAGGATACTTATACCTTTACTGAGTTTGGTGGTTTCCTTGTCACCATTGCTCCTGTGAGCGTATGCCCTGGGAACTGTGAACCGTGCAGGCAGAGGGGTGTTTGGTTGGACCTTACATAATGGACAGAGTATCATTTTCCCAACTCCCTAGGAAGCAGAGGTATTTTTGCAGGAACATTAGGGCTGAAATGGAATAACTTTCACTGGGAATCTGCACTGGCAGCATCTTTATGTGTGCAGAGATGCTCTTATTTTATTCAGTGCTGTCCATATGGAAGAGACATTAAACATACAAGTCCATATAGACACAATAGACGTATGTACATATACTATACAATGCATATAAACATCCATATAGTTCATACTTATATAATATCCATAAAATGTCAATGCATATACATATATAATTATACACATATATGGTCCATATATGAATTTGGACAATGCATGTCAATGTATGGCAAACATATATATACTTATATGCATATATCACCATTATATGAATCTATTACATCATATGAAATATATGAAATATATTTTCCACATATATCAACTCTATAATGGTGATAGGCATATAAGTATATATGTATATGTTTGCCATACATTGACATACTATGGAATATATATATTCCAATTTTATTTGATTGCCCAAATGTATGTCTTTCTTCTATTACCCTGCCCATACCTGTACCTACCATCCCCATCCCCCATGCTGCTATGACGCCTACATGTCCCCAAGGGGATCAATAAAGGAATATCTTGTCTTATATGCATTGACATTATATGGACATATATAAGTATGAACTATATGGATGTTTACTGTTGTTATGTGGGGGTATGTTTGTGCCCTGATCAGGCGCTCCTAATGTGAGTCGTCATGTCTAGATGTAGTCCGCTGTCATGGTGTGTAGTCCCTATTGTTTCCCCCCCAGGTGTACCCAATTACCATTACCCCAGGTGTGTGTTGTCTCGTCATCCCCTTGTGTATAAGTAGTCTGTCATCCCTTCCGTCTGGTGCTGATCCTGTCTGTATAGTTCTGTGTTTGTCTGTTTATTATTTGATGTTCATTTTGATTACAAAACCATGGTAATTATAAATTAAATATTCTTTATTTAGATACTTTGGCTGCCGTCTCTTTATTATGTAACATTGACCAGATAACGAGCCTTCCTGTAGTCAATGGTTACGTAATATGGGGGCTCGGCCAAACGACTCAGAGCAAGCATTTGGTGGTGGCCGCTGGGCTTGATCCACACTGTGAGGTATGGTTGACATTGTCGTTTGTGTGACCCATGTTTTAGACCCCCTTGGCAAATACTTCTCCAATAGGGAGCGTTCTCAACCAGCTAGGGCAGTCGGACCATTTTATATATGGTGCCTTCCATCGCCTGGGGACACACCACATGCGGTCGGGGTATTAGAAGGACCCTGTCAGGCTCCTCCTAGGCCGGCGTGTGTATAGTGTTTACTTATATAGGGGTGCTATAGTGAGGGTTGAGAACGTTTGGGGATGGTTTTTTTTTTTTTTTGACACATGACAGTGGTTGATTTGCGAATATCTCTAGGTGTGGAGGCGTTAGGCGGTCATGCCAGTGCTTGCTTACATTTCTTATACAGTACCAGTGTTTTGGTAGTGGAGCAGTGGCCGAAGTAGGTAGGGACCAGGGCCCTCATTTATCAAGTTTCCTCAGAAAATGTTCTATTTCCACACGTAAGCACATAATTTAGAATGTGTGCACGCACAAAAAAAACGGGATTTATCACACGTGCGTACACAGGTCCTATGCACACCTGTCATGATAAATATCACCTTGCTTCTACGCTAAGGCTCGTGCACACTTTCACGTATTTGCATACCAAAACCGCCCCGATTAACCATATACGGTAATGGAACACCCCCATGAAATGTGGAAAAATGGACTAAACCGAGGGAAGCGTGTTATGAGACAGGCTGACAGACGTGTACACGTACGGTGATGTCGGATATGATATCTATTAACCATTGCTGCCTGGGCAGCGCAAACACTAATAAAGACTGTGCTGGAATATGACTGCCTTTTTCCGTTTTGTTTGATTAATACCCAGGGATTAAAGTTCTCCTCAATTTTATTCCAAATCACGATTTTCCGTACATTTTCTACCTGCTGCATATGATTTCTAGAGGCATACAATCTATTTTGATGTCAGTATTGGGTAGCCTATATAAACAATAATACGAGAGCATATACAAGAACAATGAATCTCACTGCCATGTATGATGTAGCCTGCCTATGTGATCAATACAAACTGAATTCCATCATGTTTGTGTGCGGGAGCTCACAAGGCTGTTGTCACAATGGGTGGTACAGTAATAACAGTCTACACAATATCACGATGGACCATGCCATGTAGCCTATGTTAGCCTATTATGACATGATCTGTGACGACAAATGTTCTAGAATGTTTGATTATGACATCATACTCTGACAGCATGCCTATGATCAATAAAAACGCGAACTTGAATCCCATCATCATATTTACATAGTCTGTCCACTATCTTTATTACTTTGTTATTCCCCCCCCCCATCTATGTAAAGCGACCTTGCATGGGTCTCTTGAAAGGCGCTATGTAAAATGAAGCTATTATTATTATTGTTGTTGTTATTATTATTATCATGTCTGTGTGCTGAGCTCAGTGACGTTTCAACGGAGCGAGGTAATCTATTCTAATCAACAAATTGAAGTAGAAAGCATTCCGTTGTGGCCAATCTTATTTGGAAACATGACACAAAATAATAGTATGTCGCTTTTTATTTGAAACAATATTTAATGGCGTTTGGAGGTGGGTGTTCTGCTTCTGCCCCCCTGTGCCAAACAAGCAAGCCAACCTCTTGTTCCCGCATGAGCCCGTTATAATTACACTACTGTCGCTATTTTACAATGAACTATAATTAATTACGGGTCATACAGAAGTTGAACACGCCAGTGTTGGAAGTAATGCACGGAAGCTTATTTCCGCATTGAAACTAATGCATGAACTGAGGAGCGCTTATGCCGTAGTAACGATATTCTACCACTGGGTGTCAGCTAAGCATGCTCAGAGCTGTGCGTAGACATAAGTACAAAGTCAAGCACAAGTTCAAATTGATAATTCCCACACTTTGCTTAGAAATGGTCGTACGCACGGCTTAAGCACATATCTGTGCGTACGTCAGGTTGATAAATGAGGGCCCAGGACTATACAGACACATAGGGTGAAGCAGTTTTTTCTTTTTTTTGTTGTTGTTCTTTAGGGGTTGATTGTTTCGTTTTTTATATATGGTGGTTATAGATATCTCTCTCCTTCTCCTCCCCTGTTCCTCCCCTGTTCAAAAATGCCAGTGGCAGTGGCAGACTGTGTGCGTAGGCCGACAGTGGGGTTGTTAGGCGTGTGCACGAAAGATGAGCTGGCGGGGATAGAAGAGCATTATGGGGTTAAGCTGGCCCCGGGTAGGAAGGCACAGCAGCGGGGGATATTGGTAGAGGCTCTGACCACCAAAGAGGTGTTGAATGACGATGCCGATGAGGAGTTAGACCAAGCCTCTGATGGCTCTCTGGGGCTGCGAAAGTTGGAGTTAGAACTTAAGTTTGAACAGCTAAAGCATGCAGAGGCGGCACGCGTGCATGCGCGCGAGTTGGAGCGTGTTGACCGTGACCAAGCCGAGGCAGAGCGCACTCACGCGCGCACGCTCGAACTCAGGAGGCTTGGGGCAGAGGTGCGCCCACACTTTGACGATAGGTTTGAATTGGCCAAATATCTACGTCTCGTACCGCAGTTTCTAGAGAAGGATGTGGATAAATATTTTTCCATGTTTGAAAATGTAGCCACGACACTAAGGTGGCCGGCCGAACACTGGACGTTGCTGCTCCAGAGTGCTCTTACGGGAAAAGCCCAACATGTATATGCGTCACTGTGCCCGAATACCCAAAATTACGAGGCGGTCAAAGCTGCGATTCTCAGGGCGTATGAGCTGGTGCCTGAGGCGTACAGACAGCAGTTCAGGGCTCTGAGAAAGGGCAGCTTGCAGACTTATGTGGAGTTTGTATATGAGAAAGAGCTGTTGTTTGACCGGTGGTGCGCGTCGGAGAAGGTGGACACCCTGCTTAAGATGCGGGAGCTTGTGCTCCTTGAGGAGTTCAAATCGTATTGTTTGCCCGATAATGTTGCTATGTACATGAATGAGCATAATGTGACTGAGTGTTCGGTGGCTGCGAGCCTGGCGGACGAGTTTGTGCTGACGCACAAGACACTCTTTGTCAGGCCAGGTTACCCTGTACGCAATGTGGAGAGTAGGCCGAGGTGGGGTTTCGGCGACAAGACTGTGGGCACTGGTGGTATCAGTGGGGGCGAGGCGGTTGAGCGGGGCACGAGATCTGAAACACGCGAGTGCTTTAACTGCTGGAAAATAGGCCATATAAAGGAAAATTGTTTTGCCCTTACTCGCCCCAGTAAGCAGATTTCGTTGGTGATGGCACCCACACGCACATCGGTTGAGTACGACAAAAGGGGTGAGGATATTAAAGCTTACCTACCGTTTATCAGCAGGGGTTTTGTATCCTTGGCTAGGGATGGGGTGAGGGTTCCTGTGACCATATTAAGGGACACGGCTGCATCCCAGTCATTTATTCGGGGGGATGTGTTGCCCTTCGACAGTAGTTCAGAGGTGGATGCTGGGATAACAGTTAGGTCTTTTGGGATGCATGTGATGAAAGTCCCGCTTCACATTGTCCACCTGACATCTGAGTTGGTGTCGGGCCCGGTCGTCATTGGGGTAGAAAGTTGTTTCCCGGTTGCGGGGGTGTCACTAATCCTCAGGAACGATTTGGCAGGGGGTAGGGTCCTCGTGAAGGCAGATGTGACTTGTGTGCCAGCACAGTCTGGTGCTGTAGACACCCTGGCAGAGGCGTATCCGAGGGTGTTCTCTTCATGTGCTGTGACGCGAGCCATGGTTGTTAGAGCTCGGGCAGAGGAAGAGGGCGATGTGGACTTGTCCGATACCATAGTAGCGGCTGACGGCGAGGAGCCTGAGAGGGAGGGGGCGCTCCAGGGGGGGCGGCCTGGCTCGTTGTTATTGTCTCAGCTTGCCCCTACAGTTGACCAACTTGAGTCTGATGATGTTATTTCTTCTGTTTCAGCCGGTTCGTTGCTGCCCACTATTTCCTCGGCTGAAGTTGCCAGTAGCGCGGCTGGGTTCTCTTTCGCTCGTGAGGAACTTATCGCAGAACAGGGTAGGGATTCAAGCCTGTCGGGGCTTTTTGCGTCCGCTGTGGGGGAAGGAGAGAGTAAGGGCCTTAAAAGCTGTTATGTCCTGGGAGACGGGGTGTTGCTGCGTAAATGGTCCCCTGATCCGGATGCGTCATTGGGGAATGATTGGAATGTGGTGACGCAAGTTGTGGTTCCGTTTAAGTACTGTCATGATATCCTTTGTTTGGCTCACAATCATAGGCTCGCAGGGCATTTGGGGGTCAACAAGACATTTGATCAGGTGCTGCGTAATTTCTTTTGGCCAGGGTTAAAACGGGATGTGGCGCAGCACTGCAGGGGGTGTTCTACGTGTCAAATAGTGGGAAAACCCAATGACGTCATTCCACGGGCGCCGCTCTATCCTATCCCGGCAGTGGGGGAACCCTTTGAGAGGGTTATTATTGATTGTGTGGGGCCGCTCCCTAGAACTAAGGCAGGTAATAGTTTTATTTTGACCATTATGTGTGCCAACACACGTTTCCCTGAAGCGATTCCGTTGAAGCGGATAGCGGCCAAGACAGTGTCACAGGCCTTGGTGAGGTTTTTCTCTGTGTTCGGTTTACCTCGCGTGGTCTAATCCGATCAAGGGACGAATTTCTTATCTCGTATCTTCTCGCAGGTTTTGAAACAGCTGGATATATCACATAGCTTCTCTAGTCCATACCACCCGGAGTCACAGGGGGCGTTAGAAAGATTCCACTCCATGTTAAAGATTATGCTTCGGGCGTTCTGTCGTGATACAGAGGATGATTGGGATGAGGGGGTTCATTTGATGTTGTTTGCCGCAAGGGAGGTGGTACAGGAATCTTTGGGTTTCAGCCCTGCAGAGTTGGTGTTTGCACATTCTGTGAGGGGGCCGCTCAGGTTGTTGAGGGAGAAATGGTTGGGGGGGAGCGAGCCGAAAAACCTGTTGGACTATGTCTGTGGATTTAGGGAAAAGCTGAAGAGGGCATGTGATCTGGCGAGAACAAATCTGATCGACACACAAAAACGGATGAAGGGGTGGTATGATAGGAAGGCTCGGGATAGGACATTTGTGCCAGGGGAGAGGGTCTTGGTGTTACTTCCGGTAACAGGGTCCAGTCTACAGGCTCGGTTTAGTGGACCGTATCGGGTTAGGGAAAAGGTAGGGGAGCTGAATTACCTTATTGAGACACCGGATCGTGGGCGGAAGACCCGCCTGTGTCATATTAATATGATTAAGCCGTTTCATACAAGGGGTCCTGTGGCCAGTACTGTGGTGGCCGCTATGCCGGTGTCGGCTTGTGTGTTGGCCCCATCTAGTGTCGATATGAGTAATGACAGTCTTTCTCTTTCAGACGGCGGTGGTGGGCTGGAGGATGATGTGATTATCCCGTCTAAAGCGGTTGTGGAGGGCCGTCTTACAAACACGGAGGCTTTGGTCACTCTTGGCTGTCGTCTGGGCCATTTGTCAGAGCTACAGCAAGCTGATATCATGGGCCGGTAGGACTCATGACAAACTTTTCTCTGATATCCCTTTGCGCACGAGTGTCTTGTACCATGACATTGATGTGGGGGAGGCAGTGCCCATTAAACAGCACGCGTATCGCGTGAATCCACACAAACGCGCACGGTTACAAAAAGAGGTAGAAAATATGCTCGCTAATGGCATCGCTGAGCCCAGCTTCAGCCCGTGGAGCTCGCCGTGCTTATTGGTGGATAAATCTGATAAGACAGATAGATTTTGCACTGATTTTCGTTGGGTAAATAATGTGACTAGGCCAGATAGTTTCCCGTTGCCCAGGATGGAGGACTGTGTCGACAGGGTGGGGGGCGCGTCTTTTGTAACTAAGTTGGATTTGCTAAAAGGGTACTGGCAGGTGCCACTTACGAACCGGGCTAAACTAATTTCTGCATTCGTGACACCTGACAGTTTCCTGCAATACACGGTGATGCCGTTTGGGATGCGCAACGAGCCTGCAACCTTCCAGAGGTTGGTCAATCAGGTGCTGTCGGGTGTGGCTTGTTGTGAGGCCTACCTCGACGACCTCGTCATTTACTCTAACGATTGGGAGGGGCACATAGCTAGTTTGCGGGAGGTGTTTGGACGGCTTGTTGGGGCGAACTTGACACTGAACCTGGCCAAGTGCGAGTTTGGCAGGGCGACCGTCACCTATCTTGGCAAGGTAGTGGCGCGGGGGGAGGTCCGCCCTGTCCATTCTAAGGTGGAGGCTATACTTGGTTTCCCAGAGCCAGCTACACGTCGGGATCTCTGGTGCTTTCTGGGGATGACAGGGTATTATAGGGGGTTTTGTAGGAACTTTTCGGTGGTAGCCTCTCCCCTTACAGATCTGCTGAGCCCGAAGATCCCGTTTCAGTGGACGCCTAGGTGTTCCTTCGCGTTTCAACAGTTGAAGTCCATTCTGGTCAGTGCCCCTGTCCTTGCGGCGCCTGTGTTCACGAGGCCTTTTAAATTGGCGGTGGATGCTAGCGAGTTGGGCGCTGGCGCAGTGCTCTTGCAGGATGATGACGGGGGTATTGAGCACCCGGTGTCGTACTTCTCCAGGAAGTTTAATATACACCAGAGGCGCTACTCGACCATCGAGAAGGAGGCATTGGCTTTGATTCTGGCCCTCTCCCATTTTGAGGTGTATGTTGGCTCCTCTCAATCACCTATTAGAATTTACACGGACCACAACCCATTGGTCTTTATAGGCAGGATGCAGAATTCGAACCAGCGGCTGATGCGCTGGAGCCTCTTCCTGCAAGCCTTTGATGTGGAGGTGTTACATGTCATGGGCAAGGACAATGTGTTGGCCGACGCGTTGTCACGACTGTAGTCAGTGGTGGGGTGTGGGGTTTGTGCTGTGTTTCTGGGGGGGGGGGGGGGGGGGGGGGGTTGTGTGAGAGGTGTTGTTGTTTTTGTTTTTGCTTTTTGTTGATTTTGCTCTGTGTTCCAGGAGTCGGGAGTGATGAGGAGTAAGGCTGAGGCTGCCCATTCTCCTTACCTGGTTGATCAAGGACTTTATTGACGGATTGCAGGGTGCCGTGCGGTGCAGCTCAATATGTACAGTTGTTGGGGGGATGCGGACCGGAGGGCGACTTTCGTCTGGTTTACATCAGGGTTCCCCATTTATCGACCGCTATTGTTTTTTTTCCCCTTTATTTATTTATGTACGTTTTTTCTTGTTTATGTCCATTTCCCCATTTCACTTTGGGGTTATGGCCATACATTTGAGGGGGGGGGGTGTTATGTGGGGGTATGTTTGTGACCTGATCAGGCGCTCCTAATGTGAGTCGTCATGTCTAGATGTAGTCCGCTGTCATGGTGTGTAGTCCCTATTGTTTTCCCCCCAGGTGTACCCAATTACCATTACCCCAGGGCCCTGTTTCATGTACGTGGTTCAACTAAGTCGATCAAGATGTCCATTATCCAGCTTCAGTTAACCCGATGTTCGAAGCCGGGATTTTCCTGTTTCACAAAGGTGGATTCAGTCTCGTTAACTCAAGCCAGACTTGCGAGTCAGGCTAAATGCGCGCGGCCGTTTTAGGTGAAAAGCCAGCACGTATCGATGGCAGAGACCCTGATTCTCAACGGCATTGATTGATTAATTGATTTAAGACTTTATTGACAGATTGCAATACGGCTCAATCGCCTCGCCGACAAGTTAAATGCGTTATCTATAGGCTAATTCTAAGTCCCTCATTACCTCAATCAATCAGATTATATTTCTTTAAACTTGCCTGCTGGATTGAATAATCAAATGAGATCTTGCTAGCGAAAATAACTAGTTAACTGTTATACAGAATTACGATACGGCCCTCTTGCCCATTGATTGATGTATAGTCAATCTTTAACTTATCTCCAATGTGGTCTAACGGGTTGTTCTTTTGACTTTCACACGGACGACCGGGGTTCAAGACCCTAGTTGTCTCCTTTTTTTTGCAATATAGGAATAATTCAATTTGGTGCACGTTGAGAGCTATATAAAGAATGACATCCTCAATGCATGTAGATTTATAATATTTTAACTTAAAACCAGGCTACTTTGGCGTATAATCATTAATATTATATTCAAAAAAATCATATTGGAAACACTGGGATTTGAACCCGGATCGCAAGGTTGGCAGGCTTGAGCACTACCGCTGGGCCACTGTGCCAGATGGGATAAATTCATTGTTTATACATTAATGAACGAGAGACCCGTGTTTAGAATATTCCTTATTTTGAATGAAGTTTTATTTCTTTATCCTCATTCATTCATGTGACGTCAACGGCTCATTCAATTTCTCAAATCCGTCAAACAGCGCATCTCATCGGACATCTTAATCCCAGTTACAATTAAAATAACCACATTTTTGTGTACATCGCACGAGCGAGCGCCACCGTCGCCACGGTATATATAACGTGCATTATTTAGGACAAAGTGAATTTAATATCAGCATTTTGGGTCTATTTTACATTTCAAAAGCCCCCTCTGGAAGAATGGAGCACAAAAACGTAATTCAGAATGGTATAATGCAGATCGTAGACTGTGGGAATAGTTTCAGGAAACAAGCTGTCACTTCTTTGCGGGGGCGTGGCTCTGCGTGATCGGGCTAACTTGAACTTGAACTCTGCTTTCGAGCAGGCTCAAACTTTTGGATCTGTTGGCATGGTGATCTGGAAAATCCACGTACATGAAACCGGAAAGTCCGGCTAACCCAGTTATCCAGCTAAAGTTATCCGGCTAACTCAGTTATCCAGGTACATGGAACGGGGCCCAGGTGTGTGTTGTCTCGTCATCCCCTTGTGTATAAGTAGTCTGTCATCCCTTCCATTTGGTGCTGATCCTGTCTGTATAGTTCTGTGTTTGTCTGTTTATTATTTGATGTTCATTTTGATTACAAAACCATGATAATTATAAATTAAATATTCTTTATTTAGATACTTTGGCTGCCGTCTCTTTATTATGTAACATTGACCAGATAACGAGCCTTACTGTAGTCAATGGTTACGTAATAACTGTATATGTATTGTATCATATATGCACATTATGTGTATTGTGACTATATGGACATGATGTAAATCATACTGTACATGAAACATAACTATACTGTATGTGCACATAATGTTTCCACTATATCAATTTATATAATGGTGATACATATGTACATATTTATCATACTCGCTCTGGTCATTGGCTTAAACGTAAGGTGATTTAGTGTCCATTGGTCAGTTTAAATATATAATAGGCAACCATGTCACTTCAGTCTGTATTTGTTCTCAATGATCTTTTGAGATTAAATAAAGATTGAATGAAAAATGAATGAATGTATATGTTGCATATAGGTCACGTACAGTATATGGAATTGGCCCAATTATTATATGTAACATATATGCATTGACACTATATTGACATGTACTGTATGATTATTACTTATATGTATATATATTGAAATTATATGCACACAACTGTATTGTGACTATATGGACATGATGTGTTTAATTAATAGTTAATTTCAAACCTTTATTTTCTGCTCAATGATTAAAGAAGCATTGATGTTGCCCACATTTGCAATGATGTTACAAGTTATATGCTTCAGTTCCCTACGAACATAGCATTGTGCACATGCTCAAATAATTGATCACGCAATATTCTCTCTGAATCTGGGACCCCTCCAGAAGATTTATGGATGACTACATCCATTAAGGACTGTAAAGCATGGGGGTAATCTCTTAATGTTTCCCCACTCTTTCTGACTGTGTTAGAAAAACTGTAATTGGGCGGCGAAATAGGACTCAGCACAGCAGTCGTTTTTCCATCAACAGGGCAAATATCTTGTCTGAGGTGTCTCTACTAGGCAAAGGGTGGAACTCTAGTTCTGATTTTGCACCCCCTTCTAGATGATCATACAAAAACAAAGGTTTTTCTACTTGGGACAAATGTCTAACCTCCAGGCACCTTTGTGCTCCACCCACTGTTCTACAGTCAACAAATCAACGGACAGTGTACCAGTGAATTTTACAGACATTTTCTTTCTCTGGGACGATGAATATAAGGGGTATGTATGGGTGGGCTCAGTCAAGGGATTGGAAGTCAAGTCAAGTCAAGAGTTTTATTTGTCACGGCATACGAGTATACAATGAAATGCGGGTGGTCTTGCCCGCAACGATGTGCAATACAGTGGTACAACATATAATAGAATCCAATACAAAAAACATTGTGCAATAACAGGTAACAGGCAACATGGTGTGACATGTCGGCATTTGTACATAGTTATTTACAGAGTATATAGGACATGCTAGGTAGTTTTGGTAGTGCAATACACTGTTACTGTTGCTAATACTAGTTTAAAGTGGCCTTTCCTTTTGGCAATAAGTGTGGGTGTGTGCGGCATGAGTGTGTGCCCGCTCATGTTAAAGTGTCAAAGTGGCTGCTAGTGTGTGAGCGTGCACAGCGTGCGTGTCGTGTGTGTGCTCATATGTGCTTATGTGTGGATAGTTCAGTATTCTGTGATACTCAATGTTCATTGTTCAAGACTCTGATGGCCTGGGGGAAGAAGCTGAGCCTAAGCCTCTCTGTCCTAGTAGCTGGGGTTCGCAGGCGTCTGCCTGACCTCAGCAGCTGAAACAGGCTGTTATTGGGGTGGTGGGGGTCTTTCATTATTCAGCAGGCTCTGGATTTGCACCTCTTGTTGTATAGAACCTGCAGGGGAGGTAGTGCAATACCCGTGGTACGCTCGGCTGAGCGCACCACTCTCTGTAGGGCCTTCTTGTCCTGTGCCGTGCTGTTTCCATACCAGGCAGTGATGTTTCCGGTCAAGATGCTCTCTACAGCTCCTGAGTAGAAGGACTGGAGTATCTTCCCCGATACTCTGAACTTCCTTAACTGTCTCAGGTGGTAGAGGCGCTGTTTCGCCTTCTTTACTACTGTGTCTATGTATGTTGACCATGTCAGATCCTCTGAGATGTGGACCCCCAGGTACTTAAAGCTGCTCACCCTGCTCACCGTTAATCATCAGTGGTGTGTGTGTCTCCTGCTGTCCTCTCCTATAATCCACGATCAGCTCCTTGGTTTTACCAATGTTCAGGAGCAGGCTGTTGTCCTGGCACCAGCGTTCCAGTACCTCAACCTCCTCCCGGTAGGCCTTCTCGTCGTTGTCCGAGATCAGCCCCACCACCACCGTGTCGTCTGCGAACTTCACTATGGAGTTGGAGCTGAACTTGGCTACACAATCGTGTATGTAGAGTGAGTACAGCAGGGGGCTCAGAACACAGCCCTGGGGGGACCCGATGCTCAGGGTGATGGTGTTGGAGGTCTGACCCCCCACCCTGACCGCCTGGGGTCTTTCACTCAGAAAGTCCAGTACCCAGGCGCTCAGGGCGGAGCTCAGACCCAGCTCGATCAGCTTGTCCACCAGTCTGGTGGGGACTATGGTGTTGAACGCTGAGCTGTAGTCAATGAACAACAGTCTCACATAGCCCCCCTTCTGACGGTCAAGATGAGAGAGGGTGCTGTGCAGTACCTGGGAGACTGCGTCGTCAGTGGACCTGTTTGTCCTGTATGCAAATTGCATAGGGTCCATATCACTGGGGAGGGAGGCACAAATGTGGTCCTTGACCAGCCTCTCGAAACATTTCATGACCACAGAGGTGAGTGCCACCGGTCTGTAGTCATTTGGACATGTTGGGGAGGGTTTCTTCGGTACAGGGATGATGGTAGACATCTTACAGCAGGCAGGGACCACTGACTCCGCCAGGGAAGGAGGGACCACCTGAGTAGATTGGCCTGGTGCTGCATAGGTGACTGCGCTCTGACTTGTGTCCTTAACTGTTCATTGTCAGCCTGAAGCTGCCGTACCTGCTCCATCAGAGCCCGCAGGTCAGCAATACTCTCTACAGTCATGATCAGTGGCGGACTCAGGCTGTTTGAAGGGCAGGGGCGAAAAGAAAGAAAGGGCACCTACTGCACAACATGGGACCACATCAGTGAGAAAAAAGATATGATGCGTCATGTATGGTGAGATAGTCTTCATCCTTGATTAAGATTAACATTAGAATAACATAGACAATTAATAGTATAACGACACCTCTATGATAAAAACACACAGGGAACAATACACCTTTCAAATGTTTATTTCACCTCATTGTCATGGTGTTTGAAAAGTAGATTTATCATGGTGTTTGAAAAGTAAATTATCATGGTGTTTGAAAAGTGGATTTATCATATTGTTTGAAACTTAGATTTATCATGGTGTTTGAAAAGTAGATTATCATGGAGTTTGAAGGCCTAAACCAGGGCTATTCAACTAAATTGTTCAGGGGGCCACATTGTCAGAAACCCAAGGGGCCAGGGGCCGGACTGCCACGGCGCCTCCCCGTGCTATGAATATATGTACACTTGACACAACACGCAACCACATTTTCACAACTTTTATTTAACTACATTGCAAAAGTAGTATACTTTTAAAAAAAAGTGCTTCATTTATGTGCCACATCTGCAACATCTCCTGCAGAAAGTGCTTCATTTATGACTGTGCAACAACTGCAACATCTCCTCTTCAACATTTCAATATAAAAATAAAATAAAAAACAAACAAGTGCATGATGTGCATCTGAACATTCTAACATCAACACTTGAACAAAAAAACACATTTATAGTGCAGCTGAGCTTATGAAAAAGTGCTTCATGTCTGTACAACAACAGCAAATCACAGCATCTTATTAGCACTTATTGTCCACTCTTAACTCTCAAACATCAGGGGGGTGGGGGGCAGACAGGCCTAGCCTACATACACACATCTAATGAGAGCGATTGCACTTCTTTGACTGGGCAATGGCAGAGAAAGAGGGTTCATAGGAAGTGAGGGCTACCCGCAAACAGTGATGCAAATGCTCATTTGTCAAGGAGGCACGTTGCTTGTTTTAATGGCATTCATGTGAGAGAAACTGGATTCACAGGTGTATGTTGAGCCAAACATTGTTAGCACAGATATTGCCAGCGTTTTTATTTTGGGGAATGTCTTGACATGAATACACTTTATCCAAAATGTTGTGGTGGATTCATTCTCAAGTGCCTGCTTCAGAGCAGATGATGCTTGCATGTCAATTATTTCAAGTTGCAGGAGACCTTCATCAATGTGAAGTGATGCAAGGAACTCTTGTCCTTTTGTGGAAATAGCAGCTACATTGGCAAATGGGTTGCTCACAAAATGCATCAATTCTCTGGACATGTCAAATTCATCAAATCGACTTGCAAAGTTTTCCCTCAATTTATCAATGAAATCTGTCATTAATTGAGTGACTTTTGGCTCAATTGTGCGTGTTAACGTTGACATGAAAAGAAAAAAGTTAAAAAAATAAAAATAAAAAAAATATTAAAAAAAAATTAAAAAATTTAAATTTAAAATTTTTTTTTTTTATCATCATGTAATCTTTGGCGGGCCGGTCAGAATCATCCGCCAGTTGAATAGCCCTGGCCTAAACCATTGCTGCAGTGGTACATTTCTCAATGCTAAAGATATCAGTGAGGAATATAAATATTTGGGAAACAGCATTTTAATATGGTCTGGGTGGAAAAATAGTGAACCTATGCTTTAAAAGCTATTTACAACATATATTTTACAGGATATAAAACAGTTTAACAGTTAAAGTAAATTTGAGTGCCATTGAGCTTCTTCCTTTCTCTCTCCTAACTCTCCTCATGTTCTCTCTTCCTGTACTCCCATTGTCTCCTCATGTACTCCCATTCTCTCCTCGTGTCCTCTCCTCTCCTCTCATCCTGTCCTCTCATTCTCTCTTCTATCTCTCCCTCCCCCTCTATCTATCCCATTCTCTCCATTAAAGTTAATAGATTGTACCTGGATACTGGCTGGATCAGTGGGATATTTTAATGTCAAAAGGAGAGCATTCAAGTTATTTGATTCGTTTGAATCATTTCTCTCCCCATCATCATTTTCATCCTCGCTTTCTTTAGCATCTCCATGTGTAACTGCAGCTATGGTTAACAGTTGGTTAATATAGTTATTTATGTTTACAATTTATATGCTTATTTTGTATAATAGTAATGATACACTCAATTGCTTTTCAATGTATTTCTTATTTGTTTTTATATAAGATACATATTAGTGGCGCACTGTTTTTTCTATTTTATTTGTGCAATTACCACATCTTACGAGAGTTGACACCCCTGGTATCCGGTGACGTGTTTCCGCCTTCTCTCTTACGTTGGAACTATGAACTTGAGTGGTAATGAAATTACCTGCCGTTCTAATAACTAAAGAACAAGCCATCAAGCCAAAGTATCAAGACAATCTTCCAAGAAACTGACAGAAGACACACTACAGTAAAGCATCGATGTTCTCATGTACTGGCACGCAGCCAATAAGGTATTGATTGATGGAGATGACAATTGTGGTGTATGTATAGTGACTTTCCAACCATTGTTCTATATCATACTGGCTCCGCTCAGCGTCATCTGCAATAACCTCACTTCGTGCACAGCACTGATTAAAAATCCACAATGTACCTTTACATACCAGCATCCGTCAGGCCACACCCCTATCCGCTACCTTCATAAGCAGGTGTGTGGTCACCTACTCGCCTCCTTCTTCACTTTCACCACAAGGAAGTGCCTGTTGTATACCCCACTTGACGAGGTTGTTTTAGCTGAAGAAAGTTTACTTGTCTGTCCATTTTTCCCCTCGATGGAGGCCTACGTCCGTCAGGGACAGGTGGTCTCCCACATCATGGGCCTCACCCCCGCCTACGTGCGAGTCACAAGGGTGGTGGGTTTGGTAGACGGCATGAAGGAGGGGGTGCCTCGGCTTGATAGGCCGATGGCAGCTCTCCTTTGTCCTGAGGTGGTGTGGGAGCCGTTACGGGGTACTACATGGCACTACAGGGTACTACATGTCTGCTCCTTTGCAGCACCACAAACATGGGAACTCTCTAAATGAGCTGTCTAACGCCTGTCCCGTCTCCCTGTCTTCCTATGACTTGCTGTCCTGGAGTGTTGTCCGGAGTGTTGAACGTCCCGTGACGAAGGCCGGGAGATTGCGACCCCCTCTGCGTGCCCCCCTGTCTCCGGAGGTCTCGTAGTGGTGACCGGAGTGCCGGATGTCCCGCGATGATGTCGGGGAGTTCGCGACCCTCTCTGCGCCACCCCCTATCTCCCTGTCTCCGGCTGTCCCTGAGCAACGACCGGAGTGTTGAATGTCCCGTGACTAAGACGGGGAGGACGTGACCCTCTCTGCGCCGCCCCTGTGCCTCAAATAGATCCGCTATCAACTCTATCTTTAATCTTTCAAAATGTTCAGTTGCTATCGCTATTAGCTCTATCTTTAATTTTTCAAAATGTACAGTTGCTATTGCATGCACTCATCTGTGTTTCACCACACACATGAGTGCATGCTTACCAACTGTCCGTCTGCAACACTACTATCACCAACATCTAAGAAGGGAGATCCCCCCTTGAACGGCCCTTCTAAGGTTTCTCTCCTCCACACTGCCTGTGGAGCTTTTTTCCCTATTGTTAGGTTTTAGTGAGTTTTTCCTTACCTTCGCGTGGGGTATGTCTGGGAGTGCTTGCATTCTTTCATTTATTTGCATTCATCTAAAAAAATGTTGGACCCTATGGTGTTCTTGTTCTGTTCTTGACTTATTGTTATGTTGTCTTCTTGACCTGTTTAAAGAAGACCTGTACGGCCCATGGGGACATTAACGTGTGTTGTCGGGCCCTATAAATAAATTTGATTTGATTTGATTTAAGCCGGTTCCCCAATGGAAATCGGCGAGGCGGTTGGCTTTCTGGAGTGACCAGTCATTTATCTCCACGACTCAATCTCTGGCTGCCACTTCTAACATCGTGCAGCTGGCGAGATTCATGTCCGGGATACTGACGGGCGGTACGGAGCTGACTGATTTGCAACATGATCAGCTCGCCCAGTCGGCAGGAGCCATCCTGCATCTGATCCAGCCGCAGGCCATCGCCGCTGGGAAAGTATGCGCCCTGGCCACTCTAGTCCAGCGCCACCTTTGGCTGGAGCAGGCGCGTGTGCCGGAAAGGAAGAGGACTCCACTTCTGACGGCACCCCTCTCCGATGCTGGACTTTTCGGGTCGGCACTGCAGTTGATGACCTCGACCTGCAGGGAGATGCAGGAGGAGCGTTCCGTGCTCCAGCCTTATTTCCCCCCGCCCGACGTCGCCGGTGGAGTCAGACGGCAGGCTCGTCGTCGGGGTTCCGCCGCCGTAGCCGCCGCTGCTACCACCGCCACTGCTGGACCTTCGGCAAAGAAGGCCAGGAGGAGAGAGGGCGCCTCCGCCACTGCAGCCGGCCCATCTACGCCCGGAGGTGACAGTAGGGATCGTCGTGACCAGCTTCCTATCCTTTACCGTCCCCGGGGTGGCAAGTCCCAAGCGGCTCGTGGCAGGTGTCGCTGAAAAAATTACTTTTTTCCCTCTGTGGTCCCCCCCTGTTCCCTTCCCGGCCCAATATTTTTTTGTTTATGAGAAATAAAGAGTCCCTCCTGAAACTGTGTGTTTATTCACTAAACATATGATGGGGATACGACGTGTGAACCTTTTGCTAGTGTGGGTTTGATAGGAGGGCTAGACTTTAAGTCTTGTTGGTCGCTACATTCATGTTAGAGCTTAAGCAAGGCCTGCAGCTTACACTCGGTTGAAAAAGGTTTTTTCTGCCTCGACCTGAAGGGCACTACAGGGCACTACAGGGTACTACATGGCACTACAGGGTACTACAGGGTACTACATGGCACTACAGGGTACTACAGGGTACTACATGGCACTACAGGGTACTACA
Organism: Notolepis coatsorum; assembly: GCF_963971535.1. Classification (NCBI taxonomy): domain Eukaryota; kingdom Metazoa; phylum Chordata; class Actinopteri; order Aulopiformes; family Paralepididae; genus Notolepis; species Notolepis coatsorum. The sequence continues at coordinate 163,880,480 of NC_140165.1, read as the reverse complement.
GGGTACTACATGGCACTACAGGGTACTACATGTCTGCTCTTTTGCAGCACCACAAACATGGGAACTCTCTAACTATCCCCCCCCCCCTTCCCCCCCTCCCTCCCCCCCTCCCCCCCTCCCTCCCCCCCTTCCCTCCCCCATCTCTCTGAGTGCCCGTCTCCTGGCGCTGACTAAGGTGATGGATGCCTCGGGGTCTTGGCCAACATTGTAGTGACTGCTCTACATGCACCTCCGAGGCCTTGGATCAGTTATTTACCGTCGTCTGTCCGTGGTCCTGTCAACTGATTAACAGAATTAACAGACTGTTAACAGATTAACAGTCAACGCGGTTTCATTGCTGGGTTAAGTACTTCTATTATATTCACATAATATGCTTACTTCATATATCTACTCCATTCACATATATGCTTACCACTTGTATCTATTGCTATGTCCGCCCACTACAATCACATGAGCTGTCTAACGCCTGTCCCGTCTCCCTGTCCCCCTATGACTTGCTGTCCTGGAGTGCTGACCGGAGTGTCGGACGTCCCGTGATGAAGGCCGGGAGGTTGCGACCCCCTCTGCGTGCCCCCCTGTCTCCGGAGGTCTCGTAGTGGTGACCGGAGTGCCGGACGTCCCGCGATGATGTCGGGGAGTTTGCGACCCTCTCTGTGCCGCCCCCTGTCTCCCTGTCTCCGGCTGTCCCTGAGCAATGACCGGAGTGTTAAATGTCCCGTGACTAAGACGGGGAGGACGTGACCCTCTTTGCGCCGCCCCTGTGCCTCAAATAGATCCGCTATCAGCTCTATCTTTAATCTTTCAAAATGTTCAGTTGCTATCGCTATTAGCTCTATCTTTAATCTTTCAAAATGTTCAGTTGCTATTGCATGCACTCATCTGTGTTTCACTACACACATGAGTGCATGCTTACCAACTGTCCATCTGCAACACTACTATCACCAACATCTAAGAAGGGAGATCCCCCTTGAATGGCCCTTCTAAGGTTTCTCTCCTCCACACTGCCTGTGGAGCTTTTTTCCCTATTGTTAGGTTTTAGTGAGTTTTTCCTTACCTTTGCGTGGGGTATGTCTGGGAGTGCTTGCATTCTTTCATTTATTTGCATTCATCTAAACATTTTTGGACCTTATGGTGTTCTTGTTCTGTTCTTGACTTATTGTTATGTTTTCTTCTTGACTTGTTTAAAGAAGACCTGTACGGCCCATGGGGACATTAACGTGTGTTGTCGGGCCTTATAAATAAATTTGATTTGATTTGATTTAGGTCTTCACATAAAGGTAGAGGTTAGTTGTGTGCTCTGTTGCTTAAACAGTGATATTGAGCCTCAACACTGTTGTCTTGGTCTGCAGTAATGCTTGTGTGTGAAAAGGTACCGCGGTTCAGGCCGCTCTCTCTCTCTATCAGATTTTCGGTGTCTTGCAACATAAACACGGGTGTCGGGTTCACACATACATGACTTGGCCTTGTTATAAACCCTGTTCACAGACTTGTCTGTGGCTAGCGTGCATTGAATTAGCTTTGCGCTGTTCATTAGCATACTGGCTACTTAAGCTATCATATGGCTATTTGTTGTTGTCGTATGCAAGGGTTGGGCTTGCGAGGGGGTACCGGATAAACCCCTCCTTCCCTCTTCTGATTGGTTGGTTTTTTTTTTGGACTCTCTTTTCATTCGGTCAGGGCCAAGCTGTTAGGCAGCTTGGCACGGGGGGGGAGGGTTTCCCTGACTCTGCACCTATCACGGGCGGTTGAGTCATGGGTTTCCCCCCGTCATAGAAAACGTAACTAGGCACGTTTCTATTGGACGATGGCTTCCGTGAGTTTTTTCAGACCCGTATGTAGGGTCTGTCATTGTCAAGTTGTCGGGGCAGAGCGTAGGAACTTACTGTTCTGCTACGCTCGATATACGTGTAACTTGAGTTTGTTGGTCACATGGCTCAATGTTACTGTGACTTTTCAATCTGTGGCTCACGTGGGAAGTCTCTCTGAGAATTCCCGTCTCCTCGCTGTGGTGAGGGTGGCGGGATGTAAGAATGTAAACAATTTTTACCCTCGGCCGCGTCACGTGGGATTCATGTCAGTCGGTGTTTCTTTCTTTTTAATAATAAAAAGAGTGAAGAATATGAAGCACGACAACTCCTTGTCGTTCTCCCAGGCGACTTGAAGGACCAATGTCTGGTGTCTGGTTAGACTATCCATTGATGTGTTTGGGTCTCGACGCGTACATAGTGCTGGCTCGGGGTGTTTCTGATAAGAATCACGCAGGAGGCTAGTACGCCTTGGTTGCTCGTTATTAAAACAGCGTTTCTATAGGGCAACTGGCATGGAGGTTTTTCTCTTCCGAGCGCCTGTTACTGGGTCTCGACGGATTCTCGTTCATATCTGGGGGATGTTAACGGAATAGATCGGAACATAGGTAGAGGGGTCTCACGCCCTTGGGGTGGGCCACTGAGCGCGGTACGAATGGGACCGTCTGGGTGGCGCCCTCTTTTCATGTTTTAGATCGACACGCGTACCTACCCCCTCTCTTGGAGTGGGGATGTCGGCGTGGTTAAGGCACGGGACTGGTTCTGGTCACGCTGGTCCAGGTCAGTTAACCCGTTGTCCGCCTGGGACGCAGATCTGCTGTTCTGGTACCCTGAGGGACTTGTGCTTTTTTTGACGGAAAAAATGCCGGCTCGGCCCGGGTGTCACAGGGTTGGCCGTTATGGAGACCCTTTGTTGGGTACATGTTGTACCTGGCACTATCATGAAGGGGCTGGTTCTCCTTTTTTTTCGCTCCTCTCTCACGCATGGCGAAGAGGGGGCTGTTGGGGTGGTCTTTTGGACCCTGTGTGCTTCCCGAGCCGCCGGGCCCGGTCCGAAGTAATGTGTCGTCGACCCGTAGGCCTGGAATAACCCTTTTTGAAAACTGAAACACTTTTACTGCGGTATAGCCAGTGTATACCCGCAGGTGTGTTTTGGAGTTTTTTCTTGAGGGGTTATAGGAACAACCACCGCATGTGGTACCAAGAGGGTGGTTGATTCCCTGGTGTGTTGGAGCAGAGTCAACTCCCGGGTTACCCGGTTGAGTGTGCCCCTGCACGTTCATGACGTCTGCCAATCGTGTCAGCCTTCTCTGCCTCGACCCCTCTGGGTCGGGTTTTTTTTTGGTGGAGGCTTTGTCATGGTGCGCAACAATGCCAGCATACGCCCCTTCCGCCGGGGTGCTGTTTTCAGTTGACCCCTTTGGCGCCTGTCTCGTCCGCAGTGCTCCAGGCTCGGGTCAAACGCCTGCTGCCTGGTTTAAGGGATCGACCCCTCTGGGGTCGTCTCCTCGGTGCGCTGCCTGCTTCCGCTGTAGTATAGCCTTTTGAGTGCTTTAAGTTACGGCCATGCTGACTGCCTGTGTTGCAGGGTCAGTGTGCCAGGCGGCGTACTAGTGGGGGGAAGGGCCCGCTCTTGGAGGGGCCCTGTCCGAATACACTGGCGATGTGGGGGGCGGTGTCACTAAGTGACCGCCTGGTGAGGTCTTGATGCTTTGGCGTCATTGACCTATCCGGGCCCCCTTTTTCCGGGGGATCCAGTCCCTTCACTGGGTCTGGGTCTTCCTTTGCGCTCCGCTGCTACGGCCTTGCCACAGGGTTGAGTTGGCTCTTGACCCCGTGATTTTGGGGGCAGTAACGAGGGTTGTTCCTTCCGTTCGTTCCCTGGTGGCATGCGGGTTGTGCGTGTGCGTAGTCGTGGGGTCAAGCGACGGTCTGCTCACCCTGTGCGTTGAGTTGCTCGAGTTTCTCTTCGCACGGTTGGATCCGTCTCCCTCCCGTCCTCCAATAGGGAGGGTATCCTCCATTAGGGAGGGTCGGGAGCCTCGGTCCTCTCCGGTCTGATGTTTGTGGGGGGCCTCAGCGGGGTACATTTGTCGAGCTTCAGGCTCCCGCTCAGCTCCTGTAGTGCAGATGACGCTGAACGGAGCCAGTATGATATAGAATGTAAGGTTATGTATATAACCAAGTTCTATGAATACTGGTGACGCTCAGCGTCGGGACGCCACTGCGGCCCTTGACCTCGCCTTGTGGTGAAAGTTTGGGAAGGAGGCGAGTAGGTGACCACACACCTGCTTATGAAGGTAGCGGATAGGGGTGTGGCCAGATAGATGCTGGTATGTAAAGGTACATTGTGGATTTTTATTCAGTGCTGTGCACGAAGTGAGGTTAGTTCAGATGACGCTGAGCGTCACCAGTATTCATAGAACTTTGTTATATACATAACCTTACGTTAATGGACTTGATAGTAATGGTATCTTTTGCATGCATTTGTACTCATACAGATTTTAAGGTTTGGATGAAGTTTTGGATGCTTCTTCATTAAAATCAGTTCAAGAAATAAACTTGTGTTTTGCGTCGTGCCCGAGGATGTCACAGTAAAATCTTACGGAACAACAGTAAAATCTTAACTGCACGTTAAGTCAAGTTGGAAGCAAGATGGTGCCGCCGGTGTTCGTCTCATCGCTCGTCATGAAGCAGCGCGTGGGATGGATCACGGTGTAAACCACAAGATGGCGCCGGTGTTCAAGACAACGTTTATCAACAACAGCACCAAGGAATGACGGCATCCGTGTAAAGTTTCAACTCGCTTTCATCACCACTAAAAGGCAACGTTGCATCAAGAGTTATATTTGCAAGAAAAGCCATAAGGTTGGACACTCAAGAAGAAGTGATCCACAAATGGTAATATTGTAGATGTACTAACAAGGCAAACAGTTGCACATAGTTATATAGTTGCAAAAGCCATAAGGTTGGACACTCAAGAAGAAGTGATTCCACTAAGGGTAATTTTGTAAATGTATTAGAAGGGTGATAGGAGTGAGTCACAGCTACAAGGTGCTCTTTTCCATGTGTTTGATTTTTTTTATTTTTTTATTTATTGGTCTTTTTCCCCCTCCATTTTCCTCAGATTTTCTCCCATCCCAATGTTAGTCGTATGCCAATTCCCAGTCCCTTCCTGGTCGCTGCGCTTTACCCCCCACAGTCAGATCATTCGGGAGAGTGGAGGCTACCACGTGCTTCCTCCGACACACGTCCAGCCAATCACCGCTTCTTTTCACCTGGCAGCGCGGATTCTCATTGAGAGGGCGTAGCGTGTGGGAGGACCACACTATCCCCCTCACGTCCAATCCGCGCTTAGCAGGCGCCCCGACCGAACTGTAGGAGTCGCTGTTTACAACGACCCGGACCCACCCCGCCAGCTTCTCCCACCCTCTGATACAGCCAATTGTATCAGTGCAGACGGCCAGCCAAGCTGGTGACAACCCCGGAGCTGTGAGCTGGATTCGAACAGGCGAACCAAGCTCACAGCTCCGGGGCTGGTGACGAACGCAATCTCCGCTCGACCACCTAACCGCCTCATGTGTTTAATTTGTAACGTTTTGAAACACCGTATTCTTCTGTAGTTTAGATCCCCATTAATGCATGTATTGAAAATAAGAGCCTTGAGGTTAAAAGTGCAATTTCATTGTTCAACCTTATTTGATACATATAGAGTAAAGGGGAATTCAGCCTACATTAGTAAAGTAAACTAGCCTGGTATAAAATAAGTCAACCAGTCTAGTTAAGTAAAGTAAATTAGCCTGGTATAAAATAAGTCAACCAGCCTAGTTAAGTAAAGTCAACTAGCCTGGTATAAAATAAGTCAACCAGCCTAGTTAAGTAAAGTAAACTAGCCTGGTATAAAATAAGTCAACCAGTCTAGTTAAGTAAAGTAAATTAGCCTGGTATAAAATAAGTCAACCATCCTAGTTAAGTAAAGTCAACTAGCCTGGTATAAAATAAGTCAACCAGCCTAGTTAAGTAAAGTCAATTAGCCTGGTATAAAATAAGTCAACCAGCCTAGTTAAGTAAAGTCAACTAGCCTGGTATAAAATAAGTCAACCAGCCTAGTTAGTAAAGTCAACTAGCCTGGTATAAAATAAGTCAACCAGCCTAGTTAAGTAAAGTCAACTAGCCTGGTATAAAATAAGTCAACCAGGCTAGTTAAATAAGTAAACTAGCTTGGTTAATTAAGTCTACATTTATAACTAAGCAATCAATTAAGTAATCACACTTCAAGTAATAATAACAAGGCTTATACACTTATTAGTCTTGCATATTAACTTGACATTTACACATAGTCTTAAACATGTCACGTGAAGGAGAGATTACTGAGCTAGAACAAGAAGATGACACAATAGCTCCAAAGGAACAGATCATCGAACAGGTTGAAAAGGAACCTAGAAACACAGAAGATTCCCAAGAGCAGCCCGAAAGGTGTAAAGACGGCGACACTGCTGAAAGGAATACAAGAAAAAGTGGAAGAATTATAACTCTGACAGAGAAGGGCAGAGAGATGCAAGAGGAGAAAATTGTAGGACTCCAGCGAAGGTTCCAAGTCGTATATAGGAGATGGAAACATAATGTGAGAGACGCCAAGGAGACACTATCACTAACTAAGACAGGAACTGAGGAACTTGAAACAGTCATCACTGAAATCCGTGGTTTCTCCGCTGACGTCCAGCACGCATATGAAGAACTACGACAAGTTGACACGCCAGATCAGGAAACCCGTAGGAGAGTCAATCTGTGCTCACAAACATCCCAGATCATCTTCAAAAGAGCCTCAAGCCGACTGTATGGAACACCTGAAGATGAAGATGACTATCCTGAAGACAGTACTCTATTCACAGGAAGCAACAACTCTTACTTCTCTAACTCAAAGAAGACCTCCGCAAGTTCGAGAGGGTCCACAGCTAGACACCAAGATGCTGCTGCCGACGTTGCTGCAGGCCAAGCTGTTCTCAAGCTAACAAAAGAGCAACACCAAGAACATCGAGAAATACAGCGGCTGGAAGACGAAGCTAAAGTACAGATAGCTGAACAAGAAGCAGCAGCTGTCCAGCGTCGCTTGGAGAGAGAGAGATGAGTTAAAAAGAAGAATGCAGCTGGAGGAAGAGGAAGCTACAATCAAAGCTCATCGCTTGGAGAGAGAGAAAGGTGAGTTAAAAAGAAGAATGCAGCTGGAGGAAGCTACAATCAAAGCTCATCGCTTGGAGAGAGAGAAAGATGAGTTAAAAAGAAGAATGCAGCTGGAGGAAGAGGAAGCTACAATCAAAGCTCAATTGGTATCGCAGCATACAGCCCTCCAAAGAAATGAAAGGAAAATGAGGGTACAGAACCTGGAGGATATGAAAAGTCTAAATGCAGCCCAAGCAAGAATCCAAGTGTACGACCAAGTAGTGACTACAGAAGAAGAAGAAGAAGAAGAAGAAGAAGAAGAAGAAGAAGAAGAAGAAGAAGAAGAAGAAGAAGAAGAAGAAGAAGAAGAAGAAGAAGAAGAAGAAGAAGAAGAAGAAGAAGAAGAAGAAGAAGAAGAAGAAGAAGAAGAAGAGAAGCTAAGCATCGAAGTGGATAGCGAGAGGAGAGCAATCAACCAAATACCTGCTCCTACAACTCCTCCTTCCCTGTATGTGCTCTCTGCACCAAGAACGGTAGCCCCCCTCCTGGGTGAAAGTACAACTCCTCCTTCCCCGTATGCGCTCTCTGCATCAAGAACGGTAGCCCTGATAGATCAGAAGAACATCAAGGAAAATGAAAAGATCTACTATCTCCGCAAGTATGTAAACGGAGATGCAAGAAAGGCGATCGATGGCTATTTCCTACTCGGCACAGAGAACGCTTATGTTGCAGCGTGGAAGCTTTTGAACGAGAGATATGGAAACCCATTCACTATCGCACAGTGGCCCAAGATCGGACACAAAGACAGCCTCGAGCTCAGAAGCTTCGTTGATTTTCTCCGCAGTTGTGAGGCGGCTATGATTCACATAAAGGCCCTGGAAATCCTGAACGACTGTAATGAGAATAGGAAGATTATCTCCAAGCTTCCAGACTGGTTGATGGCCAGGTGGAGTAGAAAGTCTGTTGAAATGGAAGATCGGAATGGCCATTTCCCAACTTTCAGCCAGTTCATCGCGTTCCTGAATTACGAAGTAAGGATCGCCTGTCACCCAATTACCTCCATGCATTCAATCAAACAAGGCGAAGTAGAGCACCCAAAGGACAGAATAAATAGGACCGTCGGAGCAAAGGTACTGGCTACAAGCTCCAACGAGAAGACGGTCATGACATGTATCTTCTGCAAGAGGGATGGACATACCTTGCTCAAATGCAGAAGGTTCATGAAAGAAGGAGAACAAGAAAAAACCTCTTTCATTAAAGAGAACAGGCTGTGTTTCGGTTGCCTTAAGCCTGGCCATCTCTCAAAGGATTGTAACAAAAAGAGTGAATGCGACGTGTGCCACAAGCGGCACCCTACATCACTGCACTCGGACAGAGCCAAGGAATACAGGAAACCTACACACGTCAGAGAAAGGGAGTACCAAGATAAAGAGGAAACTAAATCGACGCCTCCTGAAATACCCATTACAGCGGCTACGACTCACAGAGCCATCGTTGGTAATGTTGGCACGATCACCTCTGCAATCATCCCAGTCTGGCTATCATCAACAACCTGCCCAGCAGAAGAAGTCCTTGTATACGCGCTGCTGGACTCCCAGAGCGACTCGACCTTCATTCTAAGGGAAGTCGCCGACACGTTGAAAGACAACAAAGACCAGATCAAGTTACGACTCACCACGATGACTGCAACCTCTACAGTAAACTCTCTAAAAGTGAGTGATCTACAAGTACGTGGCTACAATACAGGCAAGACGATATCCCTGCCACCAGCCTATACAAGAGAGTTCATCCCAGTCAACAGAGCTCACATTCCAACGAGAGAAAAAGCAAAGTCCTGGTCCCACCTGGAGCACCTTCAGAAAGACATAGCACCTCTGTTGGACTGCGAAGTAGGCCTGCTCATCGGGTATAACTGCTCCCAAGCGCTTCTACCAAGGGAAGTTGTATCCGGCAAATCGAACCAGCCCTACGCAAAATGGACGGACCTAGGATGGAGCATCGTGGGATGTGGAAGTCCCTGTGTTGATTTCGGAGATGCCATCGGAACGAGTCATCATATAGAAGTAAAACAAGTGACACCGGATGTTGAGTCTTCAATCAACCTTCGAACAGAAGTACACTATGTAAATCGGCTCAAAGTGAAAGAAGTGACTCCTACAGAAATACTAAAGGCCCTAGAGTCCGACTTCTCAGAAAGGTTCAAAGAAGATAATCCCATCTCACAAGATGACCTGAAGTTCTTATCAAAGCTGAAAGAGAACATCACACAGAAGGAAAACGGTCACTTTGAGATGCCTTTGCCGTTCAAAAAAGAACGACCAGAGTTACCTAACAACAAGATCAGCGCTATCCACCGCCTGAAAGGTCTCGAAAGAAGACTGAACAAAGATGGAAACTATTACAAGGACTACTGTACCTTTATGGAGAATATCATCTCCCGTGGTGACGCAGAAAGAGTCCCTGAGGAAGAGATAGACAACAGCCCGGCCTGGTACATACCTCATCACGGGGTGTATCATCCGCAGAAACCAGGAAAAATACGCGTCGTATTTGACTGTTCTGCTCGCTTCCGAGAGACTTCCCTCAACGACCATCTGCTCACTGGTCCTGACCTAACAAATGCACTGGTTGGTGTCTTGTGCCGCTTCCGAAAGGGCTCTGTCGCAGTCATGTGCGACATCGAGAAAATGTTACACCAGTTTCAAGTAAGAAAAGAGGATCAAGATTATCTACGCTTCTTATGGCAGCGCATGGAAAAGGCCAGTTCAACAACCAGACGCTTCATCCAAAGGGATTTCTACGTGGACGATGGTCTGGCAAGTGTGGAACGTGAAGACAAGGCTATAAGACTTGTCCAAGAGTCAAGAGAACTCTGCAGCACTGGGAGGTTGAGACTGCACAAGTTTGTCTCTAACAACAAAAACGTCATGGCAAGCATCCCAGAAGAAGAATGTGCTGTAGTTAAAGAAAGAGCTCTTGGAGTAGAGTGGTGTGTTACATCCAACACCTTCCAGTTCAGAGTCCAAGTAAAGCCCCATCCACTGACAAGACGAGGCGTGCTCTCTACCGTAGCCTCCATATATGACCCCTTGGGGTTCGTGGCACCCTTCGTCCTCCTCGGGAAGCAAGTTCTCCAGCAGATGTGCAGAGACAAAGTCGACTGGGACAATGAACTACCAGAAGCCCTAAGACCTCAGTGGGAGTCATGGCTCAGAGACCTCCCCAACTTGTCCGAGACACACGTACAAAGATGCTACGTACCTCCAGATTTCGGCGATGTCAAAGGCTACGAACTTCACCACTTTGCAGATGCAAGCGTCACAGGATACGGCGGATGTTCCTACCTTCGAACAATCAACGAGTCTGATGCTGTCTAGTAATGGGAAAGGAAAGAGTTACTCCAACGAAAGTTACAACAATACCAAGACTCGAACTCGCTGCAGAAGTTGTTGCCGTTCGAACCAGCGACATGCTCCGGAATGAGCTCGAAATCAAAGATCTACAAGAATCCTTCTGGACGGATTCCCAAGTTGTTCTTGGCTACATAAACAACTATGCTAGAAGATTTCAAACCTTCATAGCCAACCGCATCGAAATAATTAAGTCAAGTACAAAACCTGAACAGTGGTTCTATGTTGCTTCTGAGGACAACCCCGCGGATCACGCTTCTCGAGGTTTGACTGCAGATCAACTTAAGTCCTCAAACTGGTTCACCGGACCAAAGTTTCTTTGGCAAAAGGGTCCACTCCTCAGAGAATGCAAGAAGGGAGAGGTCAACGAAGATGACCCAGAACTTCGCAAGGCTCTCGTGTGTAACACTGAGACAAAGGAAGAGAGATCTTTACTAGACAACCTGAAGAAGTTCTCTGACTGGACAAGAGCTGTAAGGGCAGTGGCAAGGTTAAAGCGAATGGCCAAAGAACATAAAGGTCTGAAAGAACGCACCAACGAAATATGAGTATCGAAGAAAGAAAAGAAGCTGAGCTTGCTATCATTAAGCTTGCTCAAAAAGAGGTCTTCCTGGCTGAGATAAAAGAACTCAAGCAAAAGCAGGAACTTGTCAAGACAAAGGGAAGTAAGCTACAAAGGCTAAGCCCCTTCCTGGACGAAAACGGGATCCTCAGGGTGGGAGGGCGTTTAGGCCAAGCGGAGCTACACCCACACATAAAACATCCAGCAATACTTCCACAGAAAAGCCACATCTCATCCCTAATCATCAAACACTACCACGAAAAGATCCAGCACCAAGGGCGTGGAATGACCACAAACGCACTCAGAGCTAATGGATGGTGGATTATGGGATGCAGCAGCGCTGTCTCGTCGCACCTCTACAGATGTGTCAAGTGCCGAATGTATAGACGACCCCACGAAGAACAGAGAATGGGCGACCTACCTCAAGATCGGATGGAAGCAACTCCACCTTTCACCTACACCGGGATAGATTGCTTCGGCCCAATCTGTGTAAAAGAAGGAAGAAAAGATCTAAAAAGATATGGACTCATACTCACCTGTCTATGCTGAGGATCCGTTCACATAGAAGTGATTGACGATATGACTACAGATTCATTCATCAATGCACTCAGATCATTCATTGCGATCAGAGGAAACGTTCGCCAACTCAGATGCGATCAAGGAACCAATTTTTTTGGCGCAAGAAGATAATTTACAGAACTCATGAAGGGAATGAGTGAAGAAAGACTGAAGGCTCTGGGATGTGAGTTTCTCATGAATCCTCCAGCGGCAAGCCACATGGGCGGTGTTTGGGAGAGGCAAATAAGAACGATAAGAAGCATATTGACTACCATACTGGACCAGTCCTCACAAAGGCTTGACAGCACCTCTCTCCGGACGTACCTGTACAAGGTCATGTCCATAATAAATAGCAGACCGCTCTCCGCTGAGTTTCTGAATTACCCATCCGGACCTGACCCTTTGACCCTGAATCACATTCTAACGATGAAATCTACAATCATTCTGCCCCCACCTGGACAATTCATTAAAGAAGATTTGTACCTACAAAAGAGGTGGTGCCGAGTTCAGTATTTGGCCAACGAGTTTTGGACAAGATGGAGGAAAGAATATCTTCTCAACTTACAACAGAGACAGAAGTGGTGTAAAACCAGAAGGAACTCCAATGTCGATGACATCGTTCTTCTCCAAGATGAATTGACACCACGCAACGAATGGCGACTAGCAAGAGTCACTGAAGTCTACCCAGGACAAGATGGTAGAGTCAGAAAGTTTGAAGCTGCTAGTAAGCCACACCACATACGATAGCAAAGGGAAAGCTACAACCAGTACGGTGTATTTAGAGAGACCAATACACAAGATCATTACATTAATAGAAGCAGACTAGAGCACTAGTGAGTCATTTAACATTACCCATTTTCTGCTTGCATTTACTCTAAAAATAGGATTTTTTTTTTTTTTTTTTTTTGCACTAAAGGGAGATACTTACCTGGTTGAATCCAATTGGTCCTAGAGACATATGCTTTGAAGTATCCACAATAAGAAATTCCACATTCTATAAGTATGTGCAATAAGACATTCCACATTTATTGGTATGTGTAATTGGTGGGAGTGTAACTGCAGCTATGGTTAACAGTTGGTTAATATAGTTATTTATGTTTACAATTTATATGCTTATTTTGTATAATAGTAATGATACACTCAATTGCTTTTCAATGTATTTCTTATTTGTTTTTATATAAGATACATATTAGTGGCGCACTGTTTTTTCTATTTTATTTGTGCAATTACCACATCTCACGAGAGTTGACACCCCTGGTATCCGGTGACGTGTTTCCGCCTTCTCTCTTACGTTGGAACTATGAACTTAAGTGGTAATGAAATTACCTGCCGTTCTAATAACTAAAGAACAAGCCATCAAGCCAACGTATCAAGACAATCTTCCAAGAAACTGACAGAAGACACACTACAGTAAAGCATCAATGTTCTCATGTACTGGCACGCAGCCAATAAGGTATTGATTGATGGAGATGACAATTGTGGTGTATGTATAGTGACTTTCCAACCATTGTTAATGGACTTGATAGTAATGGTATCTTTTGTATGCATTTGTACTCATACAGATTTTACGGTTTGGTTGAAGTTTTGGATGCTTCTTCATTAAAATCAGTTCAAGAAATCAACTTTTGTTTTGCGTCGTGCCCGAGGATGTCACACCATGACCGTCTTCGTCATCATTTCTCTCCATAGCATTGTCTGCATTTTCTCTTTCCTCCACTTCTTTTATCTCTTCCTGATATCATTATTTCCCCCTTGAATATCTCCATCTTCATTGTCTGTACTGTCTTTATCTAAGGTGGAGCAAATTATATTTGTTTTATAATAGTAATATAATTGTACTGTATATAATATTCGTACTGTAGCCTACAATGTTATAATTTTATTATAAAATAATATGTCATATAGCACTACCACCACTAGCCCTCTTGCCTTGATTGGAATAAAAAAGGGTCTATGGTTGGTCAATTTAAATGTTTAAGACACATTTTTCTGTCCAAAATAAGCATTATTGACCATGTTAGCACAAGATTCTCAGTTATAATCCAAACTATGGCTCTGTGAGACAAGCTTGTACATGTATCTAGTAGTGAGGACTTACAAATACCTGTATCCTTATCTCCTCCCTTACTATTGTTGCTTTGGACCCAATTTTTCATTTTCAGCTGCTTTTTAATATTCTTCCTATTTCTTTCTCTCCTTGGCATTCTGTAATCATAGAATATCATGGAACTCTAAACCTCCTCCCAGAGGGCAGTATCTCATACTCGGCATGTAAGACATGGGAGGGGTCCGAGACTATTCTATTGGCTTGCCTTAGAGTAGCCTGTTCAAAAATAGACTGCAGGGATGGGTGACCTTTCACCCCTATGATCTTCCATGCAGTCTGCATCAGACGGAGCAGTTTGGACTTTAGTTGTACAGACAGGTTACTGTGGGATATTCGTGGATATCCTGAAGAAGAATGTTCTCAGTCAACCGAGGTTTGGATAATAACAAAGGTTTATTAACCAAACAGATAGAAATATACACATAGTATTTAGAGAGAATGGCTGAGGCTCTCGCCCCAGGTGATCAGCTGAAATGACCCAGGTAAAGTGACCCGGGATGTTGTTGGGAGGAGCATTATATAGTTAAAAGGGGGGAGGTGGTCCCATTTGATAGGTCAAATGGGGGGGGGGGGGGGGGGGGGGCACAGGATTGGGGAGAAAGGGGAGGGGAATGTCTTTACATGAGAGAGTTGGGGAATCATTATATTATTCCACATTACCAAACCAAGCTGTAATACCGTATCTGATGAGACTCTCTAATACAGATTGGTAGAAAAGTAACATACGTTTTTGATCTACACCATGAACTCTAAGGCGACGTCGAAAGTGCAGTCGTTGTTGTAGTCTGCTACACAGCCTATCTACATGGGTGTTCCAGGTTAGTGTGTTATCGACAAAAATCCCAAGATATAAATATGAAGAGACCTGCGAGATGGACTGTTTGTTGATGACCACAGGCCTGTGGTCCCCAACACCTCTGGGGTCAAACACCATCTCCTCAGTCTTCTTAACATTTTAAACCAGACAGTTATTGTCGCACCAATTTACAAACCTCTGGATTTCCGAATAATAGTCAGCTAGGTCACTGTCATTCATAATTAGAGCTAAAATGGCAGTGTCATCAGAAGATTTTATGAAGCGGTTGTTAGGATAGATGCTTCTGCACTCGTTTGTATATAAGGTAAAACCCTGGGGAGCTCCAGTGCTCAGGGTTCTAGATTCTGAAAGAGTGCCATTAACACTGACCCGCTGTGTACGGTTAGTTAAAAAGGAATGATACCATTTTATAATGAGAGGGTGGACATTAAGCCCATTCAGCTTCTCAATTAAAAGGTGTTAACGTGTAAATGCTGAACTAAAATATACAAATAAAAGTCGGACATAAGAGGTAGGATCCTCTAAGTGCTAAGATATAAAATGAACCAAGGCTGAGACTCCATCATCAGTACCTGTGATACACCTATAAGCAAACTGAAATGGATCCAAAGAACAGTTGGCATCAGTTTTCACTAGATTGATAATAATTTTCTCTAAACACTTCATGACCACTGAGGTCAAAGCAACTGGTCTAAAGTCATTATTTTCCTTGCAGCTAGATTTCTTAGGAACAGGAATAATAATAGAGTATTTGGTGGACGGAACAGTGTGATATTCCAGAGACTTCTGGTAGATTGGGCACCAGGCCATACACACCAGTATGTCTACACTCATCCACAATGTAGCCTTCACAAATCATATATTATCGAGTCACAACCAAGCTAAACATGTATCTGGTCAAAAAAGTTAGAAATTCTCTCCCACATGGACCAACTCCACATGCAAACATCTCAGACCGAATATACCATAACGTTACCCGCACATGACTATGGTGGGTTGGGTCAGAGAAAAGAAAACGTCTTCCAATCACTTGATTGATGATGAAGTTGAAACATCATGTCATGATGTTTCACCGTATCTCTAAAGATAAAATTCGCCTAAAAATACATACCCAAGTAAATGGAAGATTGCTCCACTTCTACAAGGTCCATTAGGATGTTCCTGGTATCTAGGGAATGTATTCCCAGTGTCAGAAATATTGTGTCTGTTACTATGCTTGAGTAAATTGTAATGAACCATCTTTAGCGGTGAATAACACCATGCTAACATTGACCAGACGTGAAAAATGGAGCTCATTCAGCACTGAACACTGTACACTGAAACGGTGCTTGACTTTGTCTGTACTCTGGTAGAAGAAACAATCCCCTCTACCACAATTAGAATATACCCAAATCAAAAGCCCTGGGTAGATAAATCCGTCCGTGAGGCTCTGAAAGTGCGCACATCAGCCTACAACACCAGGCTGGTGACAGGCAAAATGGAAGAACACAAGACGGCAAGATACAACGTCAGGAGAGCAGTAATAGAGGCAAAACGGCGTTACAGGGATAAAGTTGAACTTCAGTTTGAACAGGCTGACTCTAGAGGTATGTGGCAGGGCCTCAGAACAATGACGGAGACATTTTGAGAATAAATGGATTTGTGGATCACGCATGGTGATACTTAATCCAGATTGAACGCCTGCATGAAGCTCAACCTCACCACGTATGAACCAGATTACAAGGCCATCAGCAAAACTATGCAGCACCAGAAGTCACATTAAAAGTAAGACATATTTAATTTATTATACGTTAAAAATACTATATGGCTCTCAATGAAATATATTTAGAAATATTTGGCTTTTATGGCTCTCCCAGTCAAAAAGGTTCCTGACCCCTGATATAGGCCAATGCTAAACCCACTTAAATCAGTTGGGGGCCCACATGTGGGCCCTCTTGAGGACGATTTTCCCACCTGCACTTTGGCGACCTCTAGTGGCTCGGTTGTTCATATTCTTTAATACAATATATATATCGAATTAAAGCCTCATTAGTTGCCTGTCGATAGTCCTTTCAGGTGACAAAATCCATTCAGCGGTTCTCGAGTTACATATGTGAGGCTTGAGCGAAGTACACGGTATTGCGCAAATACTACTCCCGACTCTTGGGGCTCTAGTTCCGTCAATCATTTGGCGATCTCGAAAATGATTGGATAGGGTTGTAGCCAATAAGTGTGGCTTTCCAATGATACCCCAACTGGGGATGTACGAATCAGGGATCTAGGTGAAAAGTCACAAGCGAAAATAGGAAGAGAAAAACTGCAGAATTAGTTGACGTCTATGAGAAAACTGAGCTTTTCTTTTGTACACAGTTTACCAAAATCATTCCTAATCACTCATTTCTGAACGGATCTTTATGATCTACATAAGATTTCAGGCTATGGAACTTGGGTGTTTTTTAAGCCTCCAGCCATTCTGGGGAAATACTACTTCTGGACTACTACAGAAAAAGTAACAAGTTTTTCTACAACTCAAGTTCAGACCTATGTTACTCTATTTCATTAGCACTAAAGGTGAGTTTTCCTTATTTTATCAGAAACTCCAGAATGTCATCATTCAAAAGAGACCAGGCTCATGCATGTGGTATAAGTATAAAGTATAGTATTTTGGTTTGCAAAAAAAGTATGCAGTCCTCAAAAACTAAAACTAAAATGGCCAGTTTTGGGGTTTACTACTCTTAAATTAGCTTTAAAAAGCTATTCACACTGAACTTTAAAGTGCTATGGGTATATTTTGTGCAAATAATCCTAAAATAATTTGTACATTTTATTTCTAAATTGAGAACACAGGTTAGTATAGAATCAGCTAAGCAAGGTACCTGTTTAGTTAGCTAGCTACAGTAGTAATACAGCTAGCCTAGGCTAAAACATACTGCCATCAATAAAAGCACTTGCAGTGTACATTTATTGAGTTTGTTTGACCAATTATGCATTACTAAATACTAATAGTGTATTTAGTAATGCATAATTGGTAAAAACAAACTACATTTTTGCTACTTCAAAGAAAGCTTGATGTATTACCTACCTCACACACAGCAGTAGGATGCAGGGTTACAGCTCAGACTGCATTAAGCCCTCTTGCATCTGAACATTCAAGAGGGGATGTGTCTAAAACTGAACATTTAAATGGATGGAATATTGTAGTGACGGGGCTGCTCAGAGTTGTACAGTAGCTAACACTTTTGCGTGACATTATTTAACCGTCTGGATCAAGTTTAGACCATTGGAAGGGCATAATGGGCACGTCCTCTCATTTTCGCCACTCAAAATGCCATTTTAGCGTGATGTTTTCAGCTGTGGGGGCACATAGTCAAGTTTAACCATTGGAAGGGCACCAATGGGCACGTCCTCTCGCTTTTGCTACTCAAAAGGGCACTTTAGGTTTAGCGCAATGTTTTCAACTGTGGGGGCACATGGTCAAGTTTAGACCATTGGAGGGGCACGTCCTCTAGTTTTTTCACTCAAAAGGGTACTTTTGCGTGCTGTTTTTCAACTGTGGGGGCACATGGTCAAGTTTAGACCATTGGAAGGGCACCAATGGGCATGTCCTCTAATTTTCGACACTCAAAAGGGCACTTTAGAGTGATGTTTTCAACTGTGGGGGCACATGGTCAAGTTTAGACCATTGGAAGGGCACCAATGGGCACGTCCTCTAGTTTTCGCCACTCAAAAGGGCACTTTAGCGCAATGTTTTCAACTGTGGGTGGGGGCACATGGTCACGTTTAACCATTAGAGGGGCACCAATAGGGCACATCCTCTAATTATTTCCACTCAAAAGGGCACTTTTGCATGACATTATTTAACCGTGGGGCACAAAAGCACTCAAAAGGGCACTTTTGCGTGATGATTTTCAACTGTGGGGGCCCATGGTCAAGTTTAGACCATTGGAAGAGCACCAATAGGGCACACCCTCTCATTTTTCGCCAATCAAAAGGGCACTTTAGCGCGCATTTTTCAACCGTGGGGGCACCAGGGGGGGCTATCCCCCCCCCCCCCCCCCCCCCCCTGAGTCCGCCAGTGGTCATGATGTCTCAGGTTAGGGAGAACCCTACATGGATAGTGCAGTCTTACAAATGCTTTGTTGCAGGCTGGTCCATAACTTCAGCAGATGCTCCAGATACCCATCACTGTTTTCCCACAACTATGCACTGTATGAAATAAAAACAAACCTACATGAGTCTCTTGTTATCCTTCCAACAAGAGTCTGAGGGGGACAAGGCAACAGTATGAGCATACCATTGGAATACATATAGACAGACATAACATTTGCAGATAATTGACTAAATAAAAGCAATGGATAAAGTGCAGACATAAAATTAGTATAAAATAGACAGAATAAAATTGTGATATATAGAAATATAGAATATTTGTTGACAGCCCTACAAGTACAATTAGTTACTGCACGCTACATCACCCCTGAGTGGAACATGGAAAGCCAAAATGTCCCCCACTGTACCGAAAACCCGTACAGAAAAAACCTGTACCGAACCGTGACTTCAAAACCGAGGTACGTACAGTACCATGGTTTTTGTGTACCATTACACCCCTAGCTTTAGTGCATAATTAGCATAATTCTGTGCATAATTCCCAAAGGTCACGTCATCACCAATGTCACATCAGAGATCTAAGGGAGAACACACACCAGTGTTGGAAAGATGCTGACCACGACCCACAGTACAGTGAATACATCACTGTATAAAGATGTAGAATATGAAAACACCACAAATCGAAAATGCCAAGTGGAAACAACAACACTGAATAATCTAAAACAAACTGAGCCAAGGTCTGGCACAGGCCACAGGTGAGGTGATGATCCGACTGGTTTCTTCCGGTGTGGCCCTGGGCATGTCCTTGGCCTGGCATCAGGCAGCTTCTGGTGTGGCCCTGGGCATGTCCTTGGCCTGGGCCTGTCCCTAGCCTGGCGTCAGGCAGCTTCTGGTGTGGCCCTGGGCATGTCCCTAGCCTGGCGTCAGGCAGCTTCTGGTGTGGCCCTGGGCATGTCCTTGGCCTGGGCCTGTTCCTAGCCTGGCGTCAGGCAGCTTCTGGTGTGGCCCTGGGCATGTCCCCAGCGTAGCATTCTCCACTTTGGCCGAAACTAAACAAGCACTATCGAACACGATTCTGTAACCGAGTGGATTTGAACTTGGGACCATGGGATCCACAGGCGGCCGCACTAACCAGCTGAGCTGAAGGGTCAGACCTGTTTGGTAACACTTTATAATAACACTCAGTTATGATACCTTTATAAGGTATTTGTAGATAATGAACTAATCATGAACAAACCATTTATATACATTCATAAACTATTATTAAATCA
Source organism: Notolepis coatsorum (assembly GCF_963971535.1). Classification (NCBI taxonomy): domain Eukaryota; kingdom Metazoa; phylum Chordata; class Actinopteri; order Aulopiformes; family Paralepididae; genus Notolepis; species Notolepis coatsorum. Next base: position 163,860,707 of record NC_140165.1, on the reverse strand, counting down.
TTTATAACTATATTTGTATAACATTTTCAAATTAGTTCTACATTATTTATAACTCATTATCAACATTGTTTGTACTTGATTTGTTCATCATTAAATAATGTTGTTTAATGTAAATGTAGCAGGGTGGATTATCCCTGCTTCGTGGGAACGGTTGCTGGCAGTCACGAGGTAGCTGGACACAGTAGAGCTCCGTCTGACTGCACCCTCGTCTTTGGGCCTGGAGCGTCGACTGGAGGCTGGTAGTGTGAGTGGATGGGGCCCGGGATTTATCAACCTGGTCTGGTACTCTGGTCTTCCTTCCCTGCAGCAGGGCGGTCAGCAGTACTCCCCAACACGCTCCCACTTCCCCCAGTGGCTCCTTAAACCCTCCCACACCTAGTGACTGAATTGTAAATAAATACTCTGAGTTCCCCCCGCATGCAGTACCCTCCCTCGATGACCCTAGAAACCTTACAATGAAGAGGGAAAGGTGGAATAGGAAAGGGTTAATTATATTAACGTTACCCACACCAAAAGGGTTGTCAAACGGCCCAGGGATAGACACACACACAAATCTCCCATCCAATTCTTTAATGTTATTTACTGGTCAGTTACAATGATCTACTACTAGTGACCAATTGGACGGAGGTCCCACTATAGTACCGTTGGTAACTCCATACCTCATAAACACGTATATTATACACCCACCTCTGGGTTAATATCAGGGATAATATACTTCAATGTGTTTGACTCATCACCCACGTCTGGGTCTTCACCCTCTATAATACCTCAAAAAGGCTTTAATTATACGGCAAGAATAATACCTCTCTAGGCTTTATTTATAATACACCAGGTCTGTAACTTCTCCACAGAGATAGGGTTAACTAGATGGGAAAATATTATTAAACACCAACACGGTATCACACTCAAAGGAAATGAAAAGAAAACAAAAGGGTGGGCCCACCAATACCTTGCAAAAGCCCTATTCTAATGCCGGCATATATTGTTTGGGGTTCCCCTTATGCACTGTAATAGCAACGCTGACTTCGCCCGCGGGCTGCCCCACACTGTGTACGGTGTAAGGCTCCGGAGCATAGACGCTCATTTATATTCATCCAAAATGGCCGCCTGTTGTCCGGAAGGCAAGATGGCGTCGAACACTCTCGGCGAGGACACCAGCAGGCGGAGCTGGAGCAGGGAGGCAGTGCTGGCTGAGAGTGTGTGCTGGGCGATGACGACCTCTGCTGGACGGGGCGAACTCCCGTAGGCTGCCGGCAGTCAGGTGTAGATCTGGTCACAGGTAGCCGGGGCAGACTGGTTGCAGGCAGCCGGAGCAGACTGGTTGTAGGTCCACGCGCGTATCTGGGCTCGCACTCTATACCGTCACACTGTAACTACTATAACCCGACTACTAAGGACTCAGATATGTTGTTAGCCGCACGCTACTTATACCGCACACAGTAACTACTATAACCCGATAACGTTAGTACTTTGTTCTGTACCGTTTGCTCACACACTATCGCTGGTACTTCTAGGATATCACGTCAACTAGCAAGTACTTCCTATCACTCGTCGCTATCCCACGGGGCCCTTCAACATAACTTCTGCAACAGGGCTCTTCCAGAGCACACGCCTGTTGCGACTGTTCATGGTCAAGTTCACTGCCGAAGAGAGCGTCTCTCTCCTTCTGCTCCCATATATCTCCTTCCATCTCTCCCCGACACTCTCTGCCTGCCACCGCCCCCTGCTGGTCGCCTACTAGCTCCACAGGGAAAAGGATTGTAGAATAGAATCCAGTAATGCCGTTTATAATCCATATTCCAGCGATAGAGGAAGGAGACGCTTGTGTCATTGTTCGTGCGAATATCAATGAAACGAATTAGAATGTCTTGGTGCAGAAAGGGGAGATAAAAAGGCAAGTCAGCAGTTCTGAATAATAGACAATATTTTCAGGCTGCTACATATAGTAACACATTTGTAGATGCTTTGAAAAATGGATATGAAAAAACGACTATACTGTAGCTCCATTTATTTGTTCATGTTCAACAATTTGTTAAGACATTCATAACATCTATAAATCATTTGCAGATGCTATTGTGTGCCCTAATCTAAAGTGAAGCGTATTCATCATTAACAAATGTCTAATAGTTTCTTTATTTGTGGACTTTTATGAATACACACAAAAAATTACCAGACGTGTCTTTTCATGTTTAACAAATTATTTGTTAAGACATTCATAAAACATCTATAAATCATTTGCAGATGCTATTGTGTGCCCTAATCTGAAGTGAAGCCTATTCATCATTAACAAATGTCTAATACAGTTAATTATTTGTTAACTTTTTCATCACCTGTTACAAATGCTGTAGACAGCTTTCGGATACACCCTTCTTAGTGACATCAAACAGTGACTCAGTGTCGGCGTCAGAACGACTTTACCAGGGGGGCATATGGTAATTTCGGGGGGGCATAAAATATACGCTTCATAAAAGGCATTTCCCGCAAACCAACACGCATTTCAAAACATGAGCGCACTGCAGGCATAAGAGATAAGACAGTCTCTCTCTCTCTTTCTCTCTTGCACGTCACGTCACAAACACACTGGCATCTTGCGCACACACACAAAGTGAAAGATCACGTATTTCGTTTTCGTATTATTAATACTGACAAGGGCCAAGGGGCAAGGCAGCTTAAATTAAACAGTATGAAATAAGCCAGAGGCTGGGCTTCACATTCAAGTATTATTAATAATAACAATTGGGCCAAGGGGCAAGGCAGCTTAAATTAAACAGTATGAAATAAGCCAGAGGCTGGGCTTCACATTCAAGTATTATTAATAATAATAATTGGGCCAAGGGGCAAGGCAGCTTAAATTAAACAGTATGAAATAAGCCCGAGGCTGGGCTTCACATTCAAGTATTATTAATAATAATAATTGGGCCAAGGGGCAAGGCAGCTTAAATTAAACAGTATGAAATAAGCCAGAGGCTGGGCTTCACATTCAAGTATTATTAATAATAATAATTGGGCCAAGGGGCAAGGCAGCTTAAATTAAACAGTATGAAATAAGCCCGAGGCTGGGCTTCACATTCAAGTATTATTAATAATAATAATTGGGCCAAGGGGCAAGGCAGCTTAAATTAAACAGTATGAAATAAGCCCGAGGCTGGGCTTCACATTCAAGTATTATTAATAATAATAATTGGGCCAAGGGGCAAGGCAGCTTAAATTAAACAGTATGAAATAAGCCAGAGGCTGGGCTTCACATTCAAGTATTATTAATAATAACAATGTATATGACTTACCGATTAAAAGAGTTGTAGGCGGCGAGTCGTGGCACTGAACCTCCTCAGGACGGTGTCCTTCCATTCCGTGGTACATTTTCGCGTGAGGTCCATCTCAAACGCCAGCTGAACCAATTGGGCCTTTCGTCTGTGGAGCATTGTCCGTCTGTGATCCGAAAAACGTTCCGTAGCGTTGAGAACGTGTTCTCGCACATTGCGGTGGAGGCGCCGAAAGTTAATGCGTGCTTGAACGCAATCAATACACTGGGCATTGCCACAAGAGTTTTGTGGTAGTGAGACAAAATGTACCTTGTGGTCCAGATCCCCTCCTCGATTGGCTGTGATTCCTTTTCAGTCTTGAAAAACTCTTTTGCTACTACAAACTCTGCCTCAATTATAGGTGATCGTGACAGGTCCATGATATGCTTCACAGCTGTAGCATCTAGAAATGTGTCACTTTTTGGATCGAGTGCAGCAAGTGCCCTAGCCAGTTGAGTGTTGCGTTCACTAAACCTCTGATCCATTTCTCCAACAACTGACTCGATAATGCTAATGTACATTCTCTTGAGTTCTGTTTTGCCGTCAGCATCCCTCTGGCCTGTTGTTCCCTCAACCACATACCCATCCATGTTCGTGTTTGTTGTGTGTTTTCTTTTAGGGGTTTCTGTTTGTCTCAGTGATGCACTGGTATCTGTGGTCATGTCCCACACCTTGTCAAACTCCTTGTTACATCCCAATGTATATATTCCCCAGTGTGTGTCTCCATGTGTGTGTGTTCTCCATTTTTCTTTCCTCCCTCCAGCCATTGTTCCCTCCACCATTGGTCCCTGCCAGGCCTGCCCTTCCATTACCCAGCACAGCACCGATTGGTGGATGGTTTTCCAGACTCCAACACTCAATCAACACCCCCCAATCATGGATCACCACACACCTGTTAAAACATGGCTTCTCACTTCAGTCACTCTCTCTCTCTGGCATGAGGCTAGGCCTAGTGTGATTTTGTAACCTTGACTTTGACAATATTGCATTTCGTTTATTGGCCTTTGTGCTTAGTGGAAATTGCCTTGTGTGTGTATGGCCACAGAGAGAGCATTGCTAGTTATAGTTTGTTTTTGTATATATTCTGCCTTTGTTTTATGTATCATTAATGTGTTTTTCTCTCTTCCTCAGGAAGCACAGATGGGGTGAGCTGCCATTTCCTTTGGATATTGTTTTCTCCTGTTTTGGTTAGGTAAGAGTAGTTTAGGTAATGTAATTTCTTTTACCATAGATTAGATTGGGTTTATTTGGAGTATAGTGGTGTTTGTTTGTTGTTTTGGCCTGGGCTCACCCTTGAGCTACATGTGCTTCCTTTGCATCTATCAATAAATATCATTGTTGTTTACAAACGTGGTCCATCTTTTCTGTCAACCAACTGTTATGTTACAGCCCTTTACCCTTAGACTCACAGGGGTCGTAATATAAATGGGGGATCTGCCTGGATCTTGTAACCCGTGTTCAATTGTTGGTTGATGGATTTGGTGAACTGTGTTTGTTTACACTTGTATAGTAATTAATTAATTTGTGTGTAAAAATGGCAGCGGTTTAGCTTTAGAATGGAGTAGGTCGCATGTGACACAGCTGCTCACCCGTTATTTTTTTTTTCGTTTTAAAAACATATTTATATACCATTAATGCGTTTAAAACTTGACGCATATATCAACTGAGACTATCAACTAACTATATTGACCAAAAGAATCGAGGTGCCACCAAAGAAAGACCCAAAGAAAGACCCAAAACCAGTCGAAGAGGTCCCGCCGCGGGACCCAGGATACGTACAGCGGACAGCAGAAAATATTGACTTGACAGAGGCCCATCAAAGACCTCCGCAGATACCGAATATATCATCCGGAAAATGGAGGAAATGGGGAAGACAATGGAGAAGAGAATGGAGGAAATGATCCTCCAATCGGAGAAGATAATAACTCAAAAAGTAGATGCTATTAAAGAATCTATTGAAGGCAAAATTGATGCGCTGAGAGCGGACGCCGACGCACAGAATAAACGCACCGAGGCTCTGGAGAAAGTAGTGGAAGCCCACGAAATCAATTTCACTCACATCTACAAGGAAGTAGAGGCTAACACAGTTAACCTAACTGCTGAGATGAAGGGGAACTACAATGAAATCAAGACGGAGCTCAGCGAAATAACGGTGGAGCTCACGCGAATCAATAAAGAACAGAAAGCCAAAATATTTGAGATGGAATATCAAAAACGCAGGCTGAATATTCGTATTGTCGGTCTGGACGAATCAGTGAGATGTGAAAACCCTGAAGAGTTTGCCACAGAATTACAGAAAATCTTGGGAACAGGAATCCTTCCTAAAATACCGGAGGTGGATGAGTGCTTCAGATTGGGTCCCCGCTCCATTGGCAATAACGCTAAGCCCAGAGTGATATTAGTTATACTGCGCCAAGTCAGAATAAAAGAAATGATTATGCGTGAAACTCGCAGGATGAAAGGCAATCTGAAACACATGGAGGTACCAATACACTGCTTTGAAGATTATTGTCGTGAAGTAGTGGAACTGCGTGCCAAGTTCAAGACGGTGATGTCTCAACTATACTTGGGGAAATACAGACCCCTACTAATATACCCTGCAATACTTCGCGTCATCGACAAACAAGGAGCAAAGGTTCTCCTCAACTCGCCTGAAGAGGCAGCCAAATTCCTGTCTGAACAGGAGCAGAATAGTGTATAAATGGCCTTTTAAATCTCAGTTATGCAAGGTCACCATATAGTACAACCTTTAATAACCGAGGATTTGGGACAGAGAGACCTACGTGCTCAGAGTTTTTGAATGCTTTCCCCGACGTGTATATTATTGCGGACATATTGGATTTAAGATTGGAACACTCCAGAACATACTGGAACATTCAGACAATGTAAAAATTACATATTGGATTAATCTAGAACAGGGGTGGCCAACCCGCGGCTCGCGAGCCGCATGCGGCTCTTTTCCCGTCAATGTGCGGCTCTTCCATCCATAAAAAAAAATAAAAAAAAATAAAAAAAAATGTTTTTTTTTAAAAAAAAAATACGTTTTTTCTTTTTTTTTTTATTTTTTTTTATTTTTTTTTATGTCACTCATTCCATAAGGACGTAGAATAAACATTTACAATTTTTTTTTAAATGGTCCATTTGCATGTTCTTGGTATCTGAATCTAGGGACATATATGGATCAGTGTCAGAAATAGTGTGTCTGTTACTAGGCTTGAGTAAATTGTAATGAACCAAAGGAGAATATCAATTCTATTTAAAAAAAAAATTAACTTTGACTGTAAATAACACCATGCTAAAATTGACCAGACCTGAAAAATCTAAGCAAATTAATAAAGGGAAGATGATTAAACAGAAGGTTTTGTAGATACAGTACTGAATTCTGCCATCTTTTTTATAATGTACATTTCTCCACCATTTTTCATCATATTGCAACACCGTTTTTTGCAAGACGTTCACAGAAAGGTAGAGAAACTAACTGCGTCCCGTGTTATGGCAATAACGTTCAGGTTTGTGGGAGATAATCCCAAAAAATAAGAGAAATTAAAAAGTAAATCCAGAAGTCAGATGATTGACAGGGGCTGGTGTGAGCTGGGTAGGGTAGTTTTTCGAAATTTGAAAGCCCTGAGTCTCTTCCTTCAAAAGACTACACTCACTTTTGGCTGTGCCACTTCCTCCTGTCAATATGCGCCGGTTTCCGACTCAATGCCCTGAGATTTCTATAATCTTATATTTCACTAATAACAGTTCAAATAATTGGTAAACAAACATAATGCTGAAAATATACACTTTTACTGTATATCTCGGGCTTAAGAGGTTAACCCTGTGAGGCCCAAATTAAAAAGAAATTAGCAACTTCAGAGGCCAGAGGGTGGGACATATAAACACATTTACTATCAAATAGCATTGTGAGGCTGAACAACAGGACCAATTGACTATACATGTGCTTAAAGGGGAACTATCTTATAAATGGCTTTTTTCAGTGTTTACCATTGTTTCTTAGCTATGTGGACTTATATTAATAGGATCTATGTCTCTAATTCTCATATTGGCAAATTCTTCCAATTCTCCTCTCACAATATTCACCCTCACTGAACTGAGTCATCTGAAAATGTGCATATCTGTGATGTCAGAGATTTCTCAGCTGCATAATAATGTGGCAGTTGATGTGGCAGTTGGCACCAGGCCACACAGTGGTTGGAGCCCAGCCTCAAAACGGCTTAAGATCTTAAGGTAGAAAAATGCGGTTTTTAGTACTTGATTAGAAATACAAAACAATGCTTTTTTTTTGAAAAAAACCTAGGTGTTCCATAGACTCACAGGAATTGTGTAAAAGTGCCCAAATAGTGAAAGAAATACTAAAATAGTTCCCCTTTAACATTTTTTAAATAAACATTATTTTTTTAAATGGCTAAAAGTGATTTTGTAATTTTGCAACCGTGGGTCTCACAGGGTACTTTTAACTCTGTGAGGCCCAAATAAAAAAGACATTAGCAACTTCAGAGGCCAGAGGGTGAGACCTATAAACACATGAAGGGTGCCGTGACACAGTCATTTTTTTGTGGCTCTAAGTCTCTGACTGGTTGGCCGCCCCTGATCTAGAACATCGAAGCATTCTTTGATATATGGAGCATTCTGGAATATCAGCAATACGTGGTCATTCATTCTACCAGAAGCCCCTCGGGGGAATAATCAACAGCTATCTAGATGCAGAACCACAGAGCCATCATAGCCGGCCGGCTGAAAGATCACTCTACACAACGATCATCGCCCACCCCGGTCGGGGGAAATGCTGCATATACGTATTTAAAAATTGTTTTTTATTAATGGGAAATAATTTCACTACTTCTCCAATTAATACTTTAGATGTTTAAGCATAGCAATGCTCTTTTAAGATCTAAGTTAATGTTCTCTTCCTTTTTACTTTTTTTTTTTTTTTTTTTTTTTTTTCATCCGCTCTCTCTGATTTATTGAGGCTCTCTCTTCAGTTCAATACCTTCATATTATTCATGGGTTACTATAAATTACTATAAATTACAAGTTCATATAAAATGTAAGTGATTAAGGCATGACAATTGAAGCTTATTTTTGGTCTTTATTTTTAGTTTATCTCATTTAAATTTTTATTCATTTATTTTTTACGGGTAAGTGGCCAAGCCACAGTCGACATTCTACTTATGGTAGAATTTAGAGTGTTAGATCCTATGGTATACATAGGAATGTTAAGGATAATTGGATCATTCTGGGATATCCGGTGGTGCAAGGGAGAGAGTCATACGCAAAGGTTGTGTTCATGGAACACAATCCTGTACGACTCTCGGTGGGAGGGAAGGGTAGGGGATTTTTATTTGTATATATGTATGTTTTTAAGCTCGGCTCTCAACGGGACCTCACTAGTGGGATGTATATCTATTATTGCCTCGCACTCTAGAAGCATTACCAAAAATTACAATGCAACATGTATAGACTATGGCTAGTTTGAATATAATGATATGGAACACCGGGGGAATAAAAGCGTGCTCACACTGATGAAAAAAGAACATGTGGACATTGCTCTGCTAAGTGAAACACACATTATAGGGAAAGACATAGGTAAATTAGCGGACAACATATACCATAATATCAGTCACTCCTCTATTGGTACGAGAACTCGGGGTGTAGCAATAGTCGTTAAACGTAAGTTGAATATTGTACTAAAGGGAGTATGGTCTGATGTAGAAGGTCGGATAACTATAGCTAAGATTGAACATAAAAACAGGAAAATAGCGTTGATAGCGGTATACGCCCCAAATTTGTACGAAGAAGATTTCTTCACTACACTAACCAATGCAATGTTAGACATTCCCAATTACTCATTTATAATAGGAGCAGATTTTAATGCCATCTGGAACCCAAGGATAGACAAATCTTACCTCGCCTTTTCCAGCGAACAAAAGAATTCATCGAAGGCATTAAAGGATTGGTCAAAGATTACAGGTGTAAAGGACTTATGGCGGTTACTTAATCCCACGACCCGAAAGTACTCTTGTCGATCTGCGAGACATAAGACACTATCCAGAATAGATTATGTCTTTGCATCACAGAGACTATTTGATAATTATGAAGTGGAAATGATACCCAACGCACTATCAGATCACTGTTATTTACTCCTTAAAGGTACATTTGGTATACTATCCTCCCGAGCCCCAAGATGGCGATTTAACTCGTTGCTGCTTAACAACAAGGAATTCATTACACAACTCAAAGAAGCTCTTATAGTATTCCAACGGGAGAATGCAAACTCGGTGCAAGACCCCAGAATAATATGGATGTCGGTAAAGGGAATGATCAAAGACTTCACGGATAGCTTTTCCTCCAAAATGCGCAAGAATCAAAGCACAAAACTGGATGAGCTGGAAACGCTTTACTCAACGTTATTTAATTCTCTGAAATACAACAACTCAACTCGACTAGAAAATCAAGTTAACGTACTAAAAATAGAGATCAATGACATATACAGACAACAATCGGAAATACAAATACGCAGTACAAGACAACAGCAGTACTCCCATGGTTCCAAACCCAGCCACCTATTAGCCATGCGATTAAGAATTAATGCAACATTTGCAGATATAACTACCATTAGAGCACAACAAGTACTTGTAACAGATCCTGTAAAAATAAACGATACATTCAAAGTATTCTACTCCGATTTATATAAATCAGAAATGACCTTCGATCAAAACAAAATGGACACATTTCTTAACCAAATTATTCTCCCTAAACTTTCAGAGGATGATGCTAAACAGTTAGAAATACCGATCACACTAGAGGAACTCAAGAAGGCCATAACCGCAATGAAAAGTGGTAAGGCTCCAGGAAGAGACGGTTTCCCATCAGAAATGTACCTTTCTTGTTGGGACATAATTGGCCCCTTATTACTAAATATGATCTTATACTCAGTCAAGGAGGGGAACTTCCATAAAATTGACAATATTGCACTCATAACAGTCCTCCTTAAAAAAGACAAAGACCCCAACGAGTGCGGTAGTTATAGACCTGTAAGCCTCCTCGGAACAGATATCAAACTGTACTCTAAGGTATTAGCCATCAGATTACAAAAGCATATGACGTCTTTAGTTCACCCGGACCAAACTGGCTTCATAGGAGGCCGCCTGATCACTGAGAACATAAGACGTATACTGCACGTACTTGATGCCGACAAGGAGGACACCATACCTAAGGCGATGCTGTCCCTGGATGCTATGAAGGCCTTTGACAGGCTGGAATGGTCGTATCTGTGGGCAGTGCTAGAAAGGATGGGGTTAGGAAAAGGATTCATCGATATGATTAAAGTATTATACAAAGACCCATCGGCCATGATTACAACAGGCACAATCATCTCTGAAATATTTCCGGTATCACGCTCTGCCAGACAGGGTTGTCCTCTTAGTCCCGGACTGTTCAATCTATCATTAGAGCCTTTAGCACAATATATAAGACAATCCCAATCCATAGAACCTATCGTAATCAAGGGCACACAACAAAAAATTTGTTTATATGCGGACGATGTAATATTGTTCATGAAAAACCCCAACACCACATTGCCTCATCTGCTCAAGTTGATTGAGGACTTTGGTGATTTATCGGGATTTAAGATAAATTGGCCGAAGTCGGCTTTCCTTCCACTTAACACCCCTGCAAAAAAAGATACAACCCTCCCAGGACAGATACCGATGGTAAAACATTTCAGATGCTTGGGAGTGGAAATATTCCCTACCATAAGACAAACGGTGAAGCACAACTACACAAAAATCCAAAACAAAATCAAAGACGACCTTGATAGATGGGCAAAACTTAAGAACACAGTACAAGCACGGATATCAATAGTTAAGATGGATGTACTACCTAAAATCAACTTCTTCTGTTCAATGCTACCGTTACCCCCTCCAGAGGGTTACTGGAAAAGATTACACTCCTCCACATACAAATTTATTTGGAATAACAAACCACCACGTATAAAAAGATCCACCGCACAGAGAAATAAAGCAGATGGTGGCATGGCATTTCCAGATTTTTTCCTATACTTTAAGGCGTACTCATTAAGTCCATTGACAACATGGTTTGACTCCCAAGCATTAGCATCTTGGAGAAAAATAGAAGAAAACATAGTAGCCCCACATAGACTGAAGGACATAGCATACACTAAACTACCAATCAAGCACTGTGAACGAAAATTTGGCCCCATAATTACTCATGCGATCCGGATATGGCGTGAATCACAAAAAAAAAATCCTAACCCACAAGAATGGCACAATCATACTCCCTTATTCAATAACAATGCTCTCTTAATTGGAAAACGACCTATAAGATTCCCTATATGGGAAGAGCAAGGCATACACTCATTAGGGGATGTTTTTAACAAACAGGGTTTTTGTAGTGATAAAGAAATACGCAAAAAATTTAATCTCACCAAGTCCACATGGCTTTTTCACAAACAGTTAGAGCTATGTTTGAAGTCTCACGGTGTTCCATTAGACAGACCAATTGAACACCACAGATACCACAAATTCTTCTACTCAAGAGAGACATCGAGAGGTTTTGTTTCAGAATTTTATCATCAATTACTAACGTCCTCGTATGAAACCCTCCAACTTGACTCTGTCTGGAGGAGGGATATACCAGACCTGGAAAATGACTTTGATTGGCAAGGAGCCTGGGCAAATGTCCGACTTACATCAAGGAACCCGGATCATCAACAAATCAATCTTAACTATATTCACAGGACATACTTGACTCCTATAAGACTGTGCCGAATGGGGCTCAAACAAGATTCCAAATGCACCCAATGTACAAATGGGGACGAAGGGACATTTATGCACATGTATTGGGACTGCTCACCAGTTAAGGCATTCTGGAAAGATGTGACCCAACAAATATCAAAACTTGTATCTTGGAATATACCTGTACACCCCTCGGTATTGCTATTGAATGATGTTTTTGAGTTTGCAGTGAATCCACAGCTAAAGAGATTGGTTTTATCGGGTATCACAGTAGCCAAAAAGCTGATCGCATCACGCTGGTTTCAACCGGAAAAAATGTGCCGTAAAGTTTGGTTTCTTACATATCTCGATGTAATTTACCATGAAATATCTACAGCAAGAATTCTGGGTCTCAATGAATCCAAAATGTCAATGTGGTTAGAAGTGGTGGAGAGAATAAAAGCTAGCTTATAATGGTAGTGTCTGGTTAGGTGCGAGGGATAGTGGAGGTACTTCTCAAGGTGGGGTCCGGGAGGGGGGGGTTCGAGCTGAGCATATGTATGTAGGTTTTTTTTTTAGATAACAGGTATTATGGGTATATCTTATATAAAACAACTAACCAAAAGGTGATCACATTGGATGTGCCCTGACAATTAATGCTTGTATATCTTATCGTGTGTTGTCATGTTTGTTTATATGTTTGTTTAAAAAAGAATAAAAAAATAAAATACAAAAAAAAATGGCATTTGTATAAAAAAATTGCAGTTAGTACTTTTGATCTGGGGAAATTCTTGAGCAATCCTACTTGGGAAGCGCTGGATAGCTGCCGCAAGGCAGACTTAGTGGAGATTGCCACACATTTTAAACTCTCGGTTCAACAAAGGCATCTTAAGCAGGATATCAGGTGTCTTGTGGTAGATAAGCTGTTGGAGCAGGGGACACTTGTTTTACCTGTGGTCTCTGATGAACATGCAAGTCCTCCTGGTGAACCTACGGAAGCACAGCCTTCTGAGGAGCAAGCTCATGGTGCTGAGAAGGCAGGTGTGAAAGTCACATTGCCACATTTTCACTTGGCCTCTCCTGTGTCATCTGGGTCTCGAGAAGGGGCCCAGGTCAAGGTTAGAATAGCCCGTCTCCAGATGGAGGCTCAGGAGAAGGCACAAGCACGTGAGGCAGAGTATCGGCTTCGTAGAATGGAGCTTGAGGCGGAAAATGAAAGGGCTGTTAACATTCGTAGGTTGGAGCTGGAGGTGGAAAAAGAGCTCAGACGGCAGGGAGAATTCTGGAGCAGAGAGAACAGGGGAACTGCATAAGAGAGCTTTAACACCATCAAATGCATTTTGACAATCAGCTGTCCAAATGAATGGTTTGGACGGGCTACACAGGCTAGTGAGAGAAGTGACGACAGAAGAAAAGTTTCGGCAAAAACCACGGTAATACCCAGCCATCCCAAGGAATCTACGCAATTCCCGCCTAGTAGTAGGCACTGGAAAAGTTGTGATTGCAGATATTTTTGCATCCACCGGACGCACTTGTCCTTGTCCTACCTGCTTACCAAGATAGGTAACCGTAGCCTTGCCGAACTCACACTTGGCAAGGTTAAGGGTCAGGGAGGCTCCAGCTAAGCGATCAAAGACAGTTTGTAAGGTTGTCATGTGGTCACGCCAGTTGGTCGAATAGACAACCAGGTCATCGAGATAGGCATTACAATTTGGAACACCAGCCAGGACTAGGGTCACCAGTCGCTGGAAAGTGGCCGGGGCATTACGCATTCCAAAAGGCATTACAGTATATTGCAAAAAATTGTCAGGAGTAACAAACGCCGAGATTTCCGAGGCACGGGGGGTCAAAGGGACCTTCCAGTAACCCTTTAACAAATCTAGTTTGCTAACATAGGTGGCAGATCCAAGGTTGTCAATACAATCTTCCATGCGGGGCAGTGGGAAGGAATCAGGCACGGTGACAGCATTTACCTTTCGGAAATCAGTACAAAATCTAGGAGTTCCATCCGATTTGGGAGCTAACAAGCAAGGTGAACTCCAGGGACTGCAACTTGGCTTGGCTAAACCATGTTTTAACAAACAGTCAACCTCCTGTTGCATCATGGCTCTCTTGGTGATGTTAACACGGTATGCATGTTGCTTGATAGGTACAGCATTGTTAACATTAATATCATGGGCCAATACAGAAGTACAGGAGGGAACATCACCAAACAGAGCCATGTAGGCCTGAATCAAATTTGTGATGTCCTCTCGCTGCTCCTCAGGTAAGTGTGCTAAGTGAGTGGGCAGGTTCAATAACATCTCAGTGTTGGACAATCTAGCACCCTGATGGGCTGCATTGCGCAACTCTAAGCCATCTACATCCTCACCACTAACGTCAGGAGAGTCCGGAACTATTGGAGTTGAGGCAACAGCAGAGACGGCCAGTCCGGCTGTCTGGTCTGAGGTCTTCACCTGCACACTATCTCTGGAAAAATATGGTTTAAGCATATTGATGTGGCAAACACGAGAGTGACGTTTACGATCAGGGGTGCGAACTACATAGTCTGTATCACTTATTTTCTTGTCTATTGCATACGGTCCGGAAAAACGAGCGGAAAGAGCAGAACCAAGGATAGGTAACAGGACTAGAACCTTATCACCTGGCTGGAAAGATCGAGAAACAGCTTTCTCGTCATAGTGCCGTTTCATAGTTCTCTGGGAAGAAGAGAGCGCTTCTTTTGCGAGAGAGCACGCCTGATGCAGTCGCTCTCGAAACTGGCTAACAAAATCTAGAACATTAATGGGTGTGCTGGCACCCTTTGACATGAACCGTTCTTTAAGAACTTTCAGAGGCCCTCTAACAGTGTGCCCAAAAACGAGCTCAGCAGGACTGAAACCAAGAGACTCCTGTATGGTCTCTCGCGCAGCAAATAGAACAAGGGGGACACCCTCATCCCAATCTTTCTCTGTGTCTAAGCAATATTTACGCAGCATGGACTTTAAGGTCTGATGCCAACGTTCTAGAGCCCCCTGAGTTTCAGGGTGGTAGGCACTGGACACTATATGTCGGATACCCAGGGACTGTAACACTTGCTCAAATAACCTAGACAGGAAGTTGGTGCCTTGGTCAGTTTGTACTACCTTAGGCAGTCCAAACATGGAGAAGAACTTCGTCAAAGCCTTAATTATTACAGGCGCTGTAATTCTGCGAAGAGGGATAGCCTCAGGGAAACGGGTGGCGGTACACATTATTGTCAACAAAAACTGATTGCCGGCTTTGGTCTTTGGCAACGGACCAACACAGTCAACTATGACATGTTCAAATGGTTCACCGACCGCTGGTATAGGACAGAGGGGAGCAGGTGGAATTACCTGGTTTGGCTTTCCGGTGATCTGACAAGTACTACAGGTACGACAGTACTGTGCTACATCGGACTTCAAACCGGGCCAAAAGAAATGTTGAAGTATTCTGTTGTATGTTTTAGTGACTCCCAAGTGTCCAGACCAAGGGTGGTCATGGGCCAAGAACAGTACATGCTGACGATAAACTGCAGGGACAACAATCTGATAAACAGTGCTCCAGTCTGGTACCTGATCTGGTAGCCCTATCTCCGATTGTGCATGCTCTGCCAGTCTAGTACCATGGGACCTCCATGTACGCATCAAAACTCCTTCATCCACAAAATAAGAATGCAACTCTCTCCTCTGTTCTGTTTCAAGAGAAGAGAAACATTTTGCAAGAGAAGGGTCAGCCTTCTGGGCAGTAATTAGCATTTCACGAGTAACGGGTAACTTCAATGCGTCGGAACTAGTTACAGTTGTCTGTGGGGGCACCTTACTATGAGTCGGTGGTTTGTCAGCGGTATCAGAAGTTGGAGCCAGCAACTCCTCCCTGACAAAGGCTGAAGCAAAAACAGAGTCAGACAAATTAATTTCATCACCTCTCTTTTTCAATTGAGCCTGAGTGACAACACTTGCAGAAAAAACTTCAGGGAAGTTCTGTGACAAGTCATCAGGCAGAGACTCTGTGTCTGGGTGATCCAACACTTCCAGCACAGCGTTCACCTGTCCTCCAGCTAAATCATTTCCCATGATAAAGGAAATGCCTTTAACTGGCAAGGAAGGTCTCACCCCTATTTTAAAGAAACCAGTGACCAAATCAGATTGTACATGAATACAGTGTAACGGGGCTGGCACGAAACCCATCTCAATACCTTGAACTAGGACACTAGAACCACAGGAAGATTTCTCAGACAGAGGTAGTACATCAGAGAGGATAAAGGATTGTGAGGCTCCAGTATCTCGTAAGATCTGAACTGTACACTGATCTTTTGGATCCCCTGTCAAGGAAACTAAACCCTTGGAAGTAAATGGCCTGAAACAAGGATCGAGAACATCCTGATCATTGTGCATCTGTTGATCGGAACCAGGTGCCATTTTAATCAGACCAACCCCTTTGGGTTGCCTAAAGTTCTGAGAGGACGGTTGCTGCTTACGTTTCAATGTTAAACAGTCAGAGATAACATGACCAGATTTATGACAGTAGTAACATGTCCGCTCCTCTTTTGAGCGTGGAGGTGACATTTTTGGTCGGGGGTGTGTGAATTCTGGATGGTTGGGGACAGAATGTCTCTGAGAGAAATCATGGGGGAGAAACGAGTCACGCCTATCTACAAACACAGTTTTATGGGTTAGCGCAAACTCATCAGCTAATACAGCAGCTTGCTGCAGAGTGGACACTTTCTGCTCACTCAGGTAAACGACAATACGCTCTGGCAAACGATTCTTAAACTCTTCTAATAGAATGAGTTCTCTGAGAGAGTTAAGATCTGAGGCCTTGCTTGCTGCACACCATTTATCAAAGAGAGTTCCCTTCTCTCTAGCAAACTCTACAAAGGTCTGGTTGACAGCTCTCTTGTGACTGCGAAACCTCTGCCTATAAGCTTCGGGCACAAGCTCATATGCACGAAGGATGGCAGCCTTCACAGTATCATACAGTAAACTATCTTCTAGGGCAGTGGTTCTCAAACTTTTTACACCAAGTACCACCTGAGAACGTAGCTGGCTCTCCAAGTACCACCATATGACCGGCGTTAAAATACAGTCTATTCAGCTATGCACAGTTCACGCAGGAGGCAAATGTATTCCTAATACCATTATTTATTGTTAACTTTTGTCAGACACAGCCACAATGTACAAAGGGATAGCACTAGAACTAGCAAACGCTTCCACACAACTCATACAATGCAAGGGGCATTGAGAACATAATAACTAACATTCTCACATAGCAAGTGAGAAAATTAAGAACAACTGTATTTCAGCAAATGTACTTAATTCTCTCTCTATCTCTCTCTCTCTCTCTCTCACACAGCAAGCAATTGTCCGTCATTCTCTCTCTCACACACACACACACACACACACACACACACACACACACACACACACACACACACACACACACACACACACACACACACACACACACACACACACACACACATTTTGTTACAAAAACTTAATTTCCTGCATCCTGGTGCAGGAATTTTTGAATTTGTACCCTTTAAATGCCAGTTTGTGTGATGGCATCACAAATTATTGTTAAAAAAAACACAAAAAAAGTAAAATATTTTCAATATATCAAATGCAAAGTACATTTTTCTGGGGGGGATTATTACAGGCTAGGCATGTGTCAATGATTAGCAGCAACACAGATTTTGATGGATTTTTTGTAATGTCAGATTTAACACCAACTCTTTTCAGAAAGGTGGGAGTACTTCATTTTTTATCTGACATTACAAAAAAATCTAAAAATAAATGGTTATGATCAGGGCTGAAGTTGAATTAAAGATGTATGACTGTTTAGACTGCATTACTCTCGGTCACAGTGATCTCCTGGTTGTTCCCCACTTAGGTTATCTAACTATCGCGCCGCCGCAACCAGAAACACTGGCCTGGCCTGCTTCTTCTTTTTTTTTTTTTTTGTCTTTTTCCCCCTCCATTTTCCTCCGATTTTCTCCCATCCCAATGTTAGTCGTATGCCAATTCCCAGTCCCTTCCTGGTCGCTGCGCTTTACCCCCCACAGTCAGATCATTTTGGGAGAGTGGAGGCTACCACGTGCTTCCTCCGACACACGTCCAGCCAATCACCGCTTCTTTTCACCTGGCAGATTCTCATTGAGAGGGCGTAGCGTGTGGGAGGACCACACTATCCCCCTCACGTCCAATCCGCGCTTAGCAGGCGCCCCGACCGAACTGTAGGAGTCGCTGTTTACAACGACCCGGACCCACCCCGCCAGCTTCTCCCACCCTCTGATACAGCCAATTGTATCAGTGCAGACGGCCAGCCAAGCTGGTGACAACCCCGGAGCTGTGAGCTGGATTCGAACAGGCGAACCAAGCTCACAGCTCCGGGGCTGGTGACGAACGCAATCTCCGCTCGACCACCTAACCGCCTTGGCCTGGCCTGCTTCTAAGTTCAGTGGCCTGACAAAAAAAATAAAAATAATTTTTTTTTTCTTTTTTGTAAATGTTTTCAAGTACCACCAGCAGTACCACCAAGTACCACTAGTGGTACGCGTACCACAGTTTGAGAACCACTGTTCTAGGGAAAGTGTTGAACAAACCTCTTGGGCTTTACCAGTCAATTTGCATTGAAGCAACAAAGGCCAGACCTCTCTTGGCCAGCGCAATGAAGCAGCAATACGCTCAAACACATTAAAATAAGTATCTACTTCTGTCTCTCGGAACGGAGGCACCAAAGCAATGTGTTTACTTATATCAAAAGTGTGTGATGAATAAGCTGTGGAGGAGGACATACCCGGGCCTTGTGGAGGAGTCGGTGTAGCAGAGTTGGATCCACTCCTTTGGTCTCCCAGCTCCAACTCCCGCAGTCTTAACCTTGCCAAGTGTGAGTTCGGCAAGGCTACGGTTACCTATCTTGGTAAGCAGGTAGGACAAGGACAAGTGCGTCCGGTGGATGCAAAAATATCTGCAATCACAACTTTTCCAGTGCCTACTACTAGGCGGGAATTGCGTAGATTCCTTGGGATGGCTGGGTATTACCGTGGTTTTTGCCGAAACTTTTCTTCTGTCGTCACTAGCCTGTGTAGCCCGTCCAAACCATTCATTTGGACAGCTGATTGTCAAAATGCATTTGATGGTGTTAAAGCTCTCTTATGCAGTTCCCCTGTTCTCTCTGCTCCAGATTTCTCCCTGCCGTTCCAGCTGGAGGTGGATGCCAGCGGGGTGGGAGCTGGAGGGGTGTTATTACAGGAAGATCACGATGGTGTCAGTCACCCGGTTTGTTATTTTTCCCGGAAATTTAACAAACATCAACTAAACTATTCCACTATTGAAAAGGAGACTTTGGCTATGTTGTATGCGTTGCAACATTTTGAGGTGTATGTCGGTTCGAGCGTATTACCAGTGGTAGTATACACCGACCACAACCCATTGGTTTTTCTGTCGCGAATGTACAACCACAATCAGCGCCTCATGCGTTGGGCGCTCATAGTGCAAAATTATAACCTCAGCATAAAGCATAAGAAGGGGTCTGAGAATGTGTTTGCGGATGCTCTATCTCGGAGTTAAATCTCTCGTGCGGTCGACTTGTTTGTTGACTGGTTCATTGTTGTACCGACGGCTTATTTTTGTTTTTTTCATAGCTCTTTACTTTGGAGTACCAGTTATCTCGGAGATGAGGATCTCGTTGTTAAAGAAAAACATGTTTAGTTGGTGTCAAACATGTTTTTGTCTTATGTATGGGGGTGTTACATCCCAATGTATATATTCCCCAGTGTGTGTCTCCATGTGTGTGTGTTCTCCATTTTTCTTTCCTCCCTCCAGCCATTGTTCCCTCCACCATTGGTCCCTGCCAGGCCTGCCCTTCCATTACCCAGCACAGCACCGATTGGTGGATGGTTTTCCAGACTCCAACACTCAATCAACACCCCCCAATCATGGTTCACCACACACCTGTTAAAACATGGCTTCTCACTTCAGTCACTCTCTCTCTCTGGCATGAGGCTAGGCCTAGTGTGATTTTGTAACCTTGACTTTGACAATATTGCATTTCGTTTATTGGCCTTTGTGCTTAGTGGAAATTGCCTTGTGTGTGTATGGCCACAGAGAGAGCATTGCTAGTTATAGTTTGTTTTTGTATATATTCTGCCTGTTTTATGTATCATTAATGTGTTTTTCTCTCTTTCTCAGGAAGCACAGATGGGATGAGCTGCCATTTCCTTTGGATATTGTTTTCTCCTGTTTTGGTTAGGTAAGAGTAGTTTAGGTAATGTAATTTCTTTTACCATAGATTAGATTGGGTTTATTTGGAGTATAGTGGTGTTTGTTTGTTGTTTTGGCTTGGGCTCACCCTTGAGCTACATGTGCTTCCTTTGCATCTATCAATAAATATCATTGTTGTTTACAAACGTGGTCCATCTTTTCTGTCAACCAACTGTTATGTTACAGCCCTTTACCCTTAGACTCACAGGGGTCGTAACACTCCTCATCACAACGTAGTTTTCGTACGCATTCTTTTGAACTAGCCACAACACGCAGACCTGTCAACAAATCAGCATCCTCTCTTTGTAGCATTTGGTTTGCTGGGTCAAGCAGGGCAAGCACTCTGTGCACTACGTTTGCAGTGAATGCAAATCTGGGCTCAGTCATCTCTCGCAGCAGGCCCACAGCTTCCATTCGTAGCTCTGCGCCATGGGCCCGCACAGCGTCGATCTCAGTCAGAAGAGATGTGATGTTGTCAAATGATTTTAAAATGACAGACACGGTGGCAAGGTGCCCTGTCCACCTCTGTTCTAGAAGGCGTTTAAGACGCTCACCCTTGTAATGCACAGCAACTGTGGGCTTCTTGCAGAATTTGTACAACGTGCTACACACATTAAAAAAGTCCACTACAGCTGGCTCGGCTGACATCGCATGTACTACGACCAAATGTAGCTGGTGGTTCAGGCAGTGTACGTAAGGTATCTCGCGATCCAGTGTCTGTTGCATTAGCTTCTGCATGCCACCGTGCCTCCCTGACATCACTGAAGCCCCGTCATACACCTGGCTGAGAATCTTTGACGAGTCCAAACCAGCATTCTTTAGCTCAGCTAAGACTGTGTCTGTCAATGTCCGTGCATCACCTGCGTCAGCTGTCGCTATGGTTACCAGGCGCTCTGTCACTTCAAATGACTGGTCTACAAAACGAATGACAACAGATATATTTTCACATCCCGTGGGATCGCGTGTTCCGTCCACTTTCAATGTGAAATGCGAGTCGCCTACTTCTTCCACTATAGCCTCAGTCACCACACTGCTAAGTGTACTTATAAGTTCATTTTGCATGTCATGACAAGTGTATGTGGCGTTTCGAGGGATAGTTTTCACTATGTCAGCCAATTCTGGGTCCTTTTTAATTGTGTAGTCCAATAAGGACATGAAAAGACCACTTCCCCCCTCAGACATGTCACCAAAAGCATCTAGCTTTCCACGTAAAGGCAACTGGTTTTCTACCAAAAACCCGACAACATCCACGAGAGCCGAGAAGTAGTACCTGTTCCTTCGTAGCTGGTCTGTGTTGACAAGTGTCGAAATCTCCTTGCCGGTATTGACACGTCTCACTCGCTCCTTCCACATTGTGTAGCTAGAGAGATGCTCCTTTGATGTTTCATGTTTATGAAATCCCCTGTCCCTCTCTGTGGCATTTTTCCAATTACGGTATCCAAGATTCACAAAACCATCCACTCTCCGATTGGTGCTACTGCCAATAGAACAAAAATTCCGGCAGCAGAAACAAAAAGCTGCATCAGCATGTTCACTGTACTCGAGCCAGTCTATGTTTTGGAACCACGTCGCTACAAATGACCGTTTCCTACCGCTAAACATGCTGGCAGGGTATGGTTGTAACACCATTTGTTTGGGATGCTCAGTCCCGAGATCATTTACCGTTACCGCCAACGGTTGTGGATCTGGTGGATCATCATCATGATGGCCTATAACCACCACGTTAGCTTCTGCTGTAACAGATGCAGCACCTCCAAGTGCAGCACCGGCGGGGGGGCCTGGGCCTGGCGCTTCTTGGCAGACTTCTTCAACCACGTTAGATGTTGGAAGGCCTTCACCAGGAGGAGGCATTCTTGGAGGAGGCCGTGAAGAAGCCTTAGGTGCGCCTGCCCCAGCCAACCATTTTCGTATATCCATTTTATTTGTATGTCCGTCTCCATGAAGTGATTATTATATTTTACCTGAGTCTGACTCTATCTTTGACTTTCGCGCTCACTGACCTCACTCAAGTCACGCCCTACCCATATCAAAATCAATTCAAATGCAGTCACGCCCTACCCGGCGTCAACTCAACGTGACCAATAATAACGCATGCGTGAGCCGTGGCGTGAGATCAAACATACACTTCCTTTAAGACTTTTTTTGTTTAATTTCGTTTAATAATAGGCTAAATAGCCTATTTATAAAGGAAAACATCTGACTTTTACTATAATAAAAAAAATTAAATGTTTAATTATTTAATTTTTTTATAATAATTGACCATGCCGGTTGGAGGGGCACAGTGCCCCATCTGGGGGGGCATGGGCCGCGAATGCCCCCCCATGGCGCCGACACTGCAGTGATGATAAATGCAACCTGTTCCACCCCAGGTGAAAATCTGCATAAAATGTATACCTAGGTAAATGGAATATTGCTCCACTTCTACAAGGGCTATTTGCATATTCTTGGTATCTAGGTACATCTATGGACCTCAGTGAATGTATTCTCAGTGTCAGAAATATTGTGTCTATTACTAGGCTTGCTTAAATTGTGATGAAACAAAGGAAAATATGAATTATGATTTTTCTTTTCATCTTTGACAGTGAATAACACCATGATAATAATGACCAGACTTAAAAACCTGCCACTGACCTTGTTCAGTACCCTCTTGAGATCATGTGTACAAAAGATCTAAGGAAATTAATAAAGGGAAGATGATAAAACCGAAGGTTCTGTATATACAGTACTGAATTCTCCCATCCGGACCAATGCAATTTGAAATATTATTATAGAATATAGAATATATGCTTATACATTACCTTATTATAGCCAATTCGCACATTTATATATATATACATATAGTATCTTTAAAATGCCCGAGTTCAATTTGGATTTAGTATCACCAGGCATGCTAATAACAGATAATAATATCTACTGTAATCGACTGTACTTTTTTATTTTTCTCATAGTGCAACCATTTTGAAACTAATTTCAGATCTAGTTGTTCCTATATGCTAACAATAGGGAGGAGAAACTAACTGTGTTTCAATATTTGTCAAATCGTTACCTTTTGTGGCTTATTATCAAGAATAATAACAGTTATTGACATTATTCATAATTCAACTCTGAACTTTGAACCCCCATAGAACTTGAAGGGACCATTCCAAAATGGTCGCCAGCTCGGATTATACTGCTTCAAAACGAGAAGGTAAAACCATATTATGCCACTTATAACCTATTGCTAACCTATTGCCAACCTAACGTTTTACATTCTACATGCTTTTCGCAAATGATTTTCATCATTCATAAAAATATGGATCTATGATCATAATGGCAAAAAGGGTCGGTACCGACCCTGTGGGGGGGAACAGGGTAGTACATGTGCATAACATATAGTGTAACGTGGGGCACTAGGACCCAGGAGTACCCAGGTATTGACAGAGTATGTAGAGGAGGTATCACGCAAGTGAGACTTGACTTCACGTGTGTTGCCGTCTGTTGAATGGAAGCACAATACATTAGCAGAGCTAAGTTATTCGTGCTGCCCCATGCTTTAAGGTATGAACAGGCTAAACACCTTTTTTGTTGGTAAATCTATTCTCTATCATTTCCGACCTACAACTCTTATCAAGTACAAACAATGTTGATAATGAGATATAAATAATGTAGAACTAATTTGTAAATGTTATACAAATATAGTTATAAATGATTTAATAATAATTTACGAATGTATATAAATGATCTGTTCATGATTAGTTCATTATCTACAAATACCTTATAAAGGTCTTATTATAAAGTGTTACCGACCTGGGTAGTAGGTGCTGGTTGATGTTGGCATAATGCACAATCGTTCATTAACATACGCTATTACTGTCCCAGTACCAGCCAGTTTTGGTCAAAGGCCTACATCTGAAGCATGTTCCATAGACCTCAATACGATCAAGAAAAGTGCCATGACAATACTAAACTCCAGTAAAGCTAGTCAGTCTTAACGCTACACTATGAAAGCCAACGCACATTGCAATGTGATCTCTGTCGATATTGTCTGGCTGCTATCATTTCTATTGTTGAGTGGGTGCTACAAGGATACTCGGCATTTGCCTGTGTCTGTATACACGCATCAGAGCCAGATGGAACCTCAATGGTTAATACCAAGGGCATGTTGAATTGGATGACACCATGTGTGAGCTCTGACAATGTGAAATACAAGCCTGTGGAATAATGCTGCTAAACCTGTGAGGGCTGGGTAGGAACTGCATGCTTCCCAACGAGGGGGCGTGTCGAACATTTAGCTCACGCACCTGAGAGTGGTTGGCATTTAGCTCATCGGGAGACTACAAATACTGTCGACTGCCTTCCACTCATTGCCAGGTCGTTCTGTATGCTACCATCAACCGCCGCGCTCCTGGTGAGACATCGTCTTCGCTCTCTATAATCCCATTGGAGGATTTCCTATGTTCTCACTGGGAGACGTCGTGCCATCCGTTGCTACCATGACCACCACTGCGTCTCTGGGGTGAGACGTCGTGCCATCTACTGCCATACTCTCTCTCCGTGGGCCTCGTTCCTGGTGTGGGACATCGTCATCGCTCTCAATGTTTCCACGAGAGGATTCCTATGATCTCATTCCTTTTTCGTGGGTCCCGTTTGCTGAGTTGCACGTCGGCAGTGTTCTGTGGTGTGAGGCATCGTCATCGCTCTCTAGGCTTCCACGGGAGGATGCCTATGTTTCTCACTCCGTTTTCATGGACCCTGTTTGCTGTGTTGCCTGTCGGCAAGTGTTCTGGGCCCTCATTTATCAATGGTGCTCTGACCATGCGTACCTGGCGCCCGGCGGTAGAATATTATTATTGCAACGCAGATATAAGCTTCCGTGCATTACTTCTCCAGAATACATACATATTTTACACTAACCTCAATTGTTTATTTTCACACTATGACTATGTAGAAGGATATATCTCTCTAATCCTACATTCCCTTTTCATATATACTCCATGTACACGTTATACTGTACACTGCAATGCACTTTACTGCTCCTTTGTACTCTGCAATGCACTTGTTGTACTCTGTACTCGTGCAATGACAATACATTGAATCTAATCTAATATCTGCTCAAATAAACATAAAAGCAGTTGCCTGTGGGATGCTCTGGGATGCACAACTGCTTTTGTATCTTGCCAGCCTGTCCTCACAGCCGTGTCGTCAGAAGATCATGGTCCTGGTCAACTGATAGTTGTTTGCAGTTCTATAGCCCACCTGTAATGAAGTAATGATGCAATTGCATAATAGTTAGTGATATAATCTCAGATCAGCCTGGAAACATACATTTGGTCATTGGATGCAAGCCCATATTGCTTTACTTATAGGCAAATAGTTGTTCACAGAGCAAATAAATAACAATGATTAGTATTTACTAAATACTATTACTAATACTAATTGTTAGGATTGGGGGTGCTGTGAGGGTGAGAACGCAATTTGCAGACAGGGAAGAGAGGAGGCAGAGACGGCAGGATACGTGGAAATATATACAGACTTTACTGGGACGACGAAACAATACAAAACGACACAGAAGGACACGGGAAAACAAAGATGAACGAAAACGGAATACATAAACTACTTACAAGACTTAAGACATGACACAAGGAACGGAGAGGCACGAGGGGCAAGGGAACACGGAGGAGTGAGGGTAGCAAGGAGGGTACATGAGACAATGACGCCACAAGGGGGTGATGACAAACCAACACTTAAGTACCAACACAAATTAACAACGATCAACACCTGGCAGGGCCAGGCAAAAACACAGAATCAATAACACAACCTAGACACAAAAGCAATGAATCATAAACACAACTAGACACAAAAGCAATGACACACACAACAACCAGACAGGGAGAAGACATCACACAAAGACGGGGATGGCCCAAGATAATAGATCATTCTAAATTAAATCTATTATCTTGAACAATAATAAGATGGCCGCCTGCACCATCAGGCTTTGGTCACTAGAGGGAGGTAGGGGACCAATGTCAGGAGGGAGGAAATGTCCACTGTCATTCTCATGCCCGGCCTGGGGACGTTACAACTAATACTATTACTAAATAGAGCAGTGGTTCTCAACCTGTGGTACGCGTACCACTAGTGGTACTTGGGCCCCCTGCTGGTGGTACTCGGAGGGATCCCTGAACCTCACGCCGGCCCGTGACTTGATTCCTAAATTGTATTACTTAACGGCCCACCAGCACCGTCAAATAAGAATGAATTATTCATAAAAGTTCAAGTTGCAATTTCTTTCTTCACCTCAGGGTGGCAGCACCTTCTCTAGCAATAGCTGTCTCCACGTGACCCCCATATTATGTCCGGAATTCTGGCAAGGAATGCTGTGCGCCAACCGTATACTGCGCACGTAATATTGGAATACAACTCCATTCATTCAGCGAGGCCATGTATCCTGCAATAATAGCCATGGCGAATGCACCTAAAAAAAGAAAAGTTTATGAAGAGGGCCGACGCTTCCAGGAGCGGTAGAAATTTGAATGTTTTTCACTAAATACAGAAGCAAGTGTGTGTGGTGTGCCTAATTTGCAAACAGAGCGTTGCCGTTCAAAGGAAAACTGGACCAAAGCAAGCTATGAAGTGGCGATGATAATGCAAAACAGCGCAAACCTTTTACAGAAGGCGGGTTTATTGAAGACTGACGAAGGCAGTGGATAGCATTTTCCCCGAAAAGAAGCAAGAGTTTGCTCATATGTGTCTTGCTCGAAACACCGTGGCCAGGAGAGTTGAAGAATTATCAGCGGACATTAATTAAGATACAAGTGGGACAACTGTTTTTTCAATAGCCTGCGATGAAAAGTGAGCATCTCTCACTTTTGAACTTTTACCGACAGCTGGATAAAGGTAAATACCCAGAAATGCGAACATTTGCAAAGATAATGCTGAGCTTGTTCGGCTCTACATATAATCTGTGCTCTCAAACCAGAGATGTTTGTGACGTGCATGTGTACTGCAGTCCAGATCTCAGTTTCACTACTCTCATTAGTTTCAGTAAGTTGCTTGTCTCGTGTGTTGCTCATGTGAAATTGATCATTTGTAGGTTCTGCGTGATATAAGATGAGTGAGTCAAATGAAGCCTACATGGGATGTTTCTCAGCTTCACAGAACTTTAAGGATCTCTATTTCTATGTGTACAATTCTCTCTTGGTGATGGGTGTCTGTTACGGTGAGTGGCAAGGTCCCAGTAGTAGAGGAATAAAGGAGGCAGAGAGTGATTGCTCGTCTATCAGTGGTTCCTTTTAAGGTTGGAACAATACACCTGAGCAACAGAGAATAGGCAATGATGCCGAGCGTCTACTGAAGTAGCATAAAGAATTGAATAGCTAATCAAGACGATCTGGAGCAGGAACGTCCGAGTCCAGGGGTACCGCCGTGTACCGAGCTGGAGGTAGTGTGAAGAACCGACAATAAAACACAGGGAAGACAGGGGTTACATAGGTACACATTCCAGACATTCCACACGCACCACAGTGACAACGAATCAGAGAACACATACAATTAGTGACAGGGGAGACAAGTGACAGGTGTCAGAATGGTGTACGGTTCTCAGGCAGCAGCCAGAGAACCCAGAGCGTTACAGGTGTCTAGACGTGGGTGAGATGAGAAAAACACTGATTGTTCAGTAAGAGACCTACACCTGGTGTCTTGGCTACACTGTCATTTGAAAAATAAAAAAGTATATTGTCATTGGACTGTAAATCTTGTAATCCAGTGGTTGTGGCTTTTTTTTTTTTTGTCAACTTTTTTCTCCTCCTTTTTCAGTGATTTTTTTCCCATCCCAATTTCCTCTTGTGCCAATTCTCCCTCCCCTGTCCTGATCGTTGCTTGCATGTGCCCCCCACTGGCCGGTCGTAGGGAGGATAGAAGCCCATCACATGTCCCTGCCGATACATGTGGAGGCAGCCAGTCACTTCTTTTCACCTGCCAGCGCAGACTCTCATTGGCGAGGTGTAACGTGTGGGAGGCTCACACTGCCCCCGCCATTTCCTGTCTTTGCTGTGCAGGCGCCCTAACAGATCTGTAGGAGTCGCTGTTTACAACGACCAAACTACCACCCATCGACTCTCCTCCCGCTGACTCTGCCAATTGAGTCAGTGTGACGGCCGGCCCAAGCCGGAGGCAACCCTGACAGCCGGATTCGAGACCGGAGTCTCTTGCGTTGGTGACGAGCGCAATGTCCGCTGTGCCACCCAGCCGCACTAGTTGTGGCTTTGTTGTGTTCAAACAGTATGTGACATTTTTACATTTAAGTTTGAAATTTTTAGTACATTTGCTGAAATACAGTTGTTCTTAATTGTCTCACTTGATATGTGAGAGTTATTATGTTCTCAATGCCCCTTGCATTGTATGAGAACTGTGTGGAAGAGTTTGCTAGTTCTAGTGCTACCCCTTTGTACATGTGGCTGTGTCTGACAAACATTAACAATAAATAATGTTATTAGGAATAAATTTGCCTCCTGCGTGAACTGTGCATAGCTGAATAGACTAGCTGAATATTTTAACTTCTGTCATATCGTCGCCCTCTTAAAATAGTGGCCTAAGTCAGTGGTTCCCAAAGTCGGGGTCGCGACCCAAAGGTGGGCCGCGAGCAGCCACGGATGGTCCGCGAGATGATTTAAAAAAAATTAAAAAAAAAGAAATTAATTTTTTTTTTTTTTTTTTTTTTTTTTATTTTGTCAGGCCACTGAAGTTAGAAGCAGGCCAGGACAGTGTTTCTAGTTGTATTCTAAAATTCTATTCTATTGTATTCTAAAATGTGACTATATGGTTTTATATTCACTTAATAAATAAACAAAAACGAAAAATCTACTTATTTCAACGAACATTTCAAACTAAATAACAGATTATGCACATAAAACGCTGAAAACAACCGAAGCAACAATAGTATTTTAATGAGGCTATTATTATTATCATTATTATTTTGCAACAAGTTAGCCCTCTCATAAATAGCACATATAAATTAATAACTAACTTGAACTAACTTAATAGGATTGAAGTGATATTTGGCTTAAAAAATCTGTCGCCTGAAAAAAAAAGCCAGACGATGTGCATTGGGCCGCGGCTCTCTGACGCCTTATTTTCTGGGCCCCGGCCTGAAAAGTTTGGGAACCCCTGGCCTAAGTCATAATTTCTCGTTTTTCAGGAAACATAATAAACTGAACCATATATAGAATATATTATATTTATTAATAATTTCACACAAACATGTTATGACAATAGAAGACAATTAACATAAAAATAACGATGTCTATCAATTATGTAACATAAAAGGAATAAATGACTTAGGCCAATTTACGAACATGCCGTTGTGATTTGAGCCATTTTAAACCTGACTTAGGCCAAATTACTTCTTGAGTAAGTGACTTGGGCAAAACGTGTCACTTCTTTTATTCCCATTTCTTTGACAGACAATGGGGAAGGATAAGCCACACTAGCAGGGCACACAGAGACTCAGGAGACAGAGGGCAGTTTGGCCGTGGTTGGCCCTTTAAATTCAATAAAGCAAACTCAACAGTTACAACTCAAATCACTTATGAGGGCCGACGTTCCACTCTACTGGTTAAAGTTGCTTACTCGTGAGTAGTACGTTCGTTGATAAAGAAAAATACTGTCCACAGCCGCTCCGGTGTAAAACAAAGATATCCAAATGGTTTATTTCTCTTCCACAGCGAAGTCTTTCTTTACAGAAGTGGTCCTAAAGCTATTTTCCTAAATATTCACGTTACTACTACAAGGTAAGAAAACTGTATTTTCACAGTCTCCAAAATCACAGCCGACTCAACACATGAAAATTCCTCCACACTGGAAAGCCGTAAATCAACTTGCTGGCTCTTTCCTTCTTCTTCTTCTTCTTCTTCTTCTTCTTCTTCTTCTTCTTCTTCTTCTTCTTCTTCTTCTTCTTCTTCTTCTTCTTCTTCTTCTTCTTCTTCTTCTTCTTCTTCTTCTTCTTCTTCTTCTTCTTCTTCTTCTTCTTCTTCTTCTTCTTCTTCTTCTTCTTCTTCTTCTTCTTCTTCTTCTTCTTCTTCTTCTTCTTCTTCTTCTTCTTCTTCTTCTTCTTCTTCTTCTTCTTCTTCTTCTTCTTCTTCTTCTTCTTCTTCTTCTTCTTCTTCTTCTTCTTCTTCTTCTTCTTCTTCTTCTTCTTCTTCTTCTTCTTCTTCTTCTTCTTCTTCTTCTTCTTCTTCTTCTTCTTCTTCTTCTTCTTCTTCTTCTTCTTCTTCTTCTTCTTCTTCTTCTTCTTCTTCTTCTTCTTCTTCTTCTTCTTCTTCTTCTTCTTCTTCTTCTTCTTCTTCTTCTGCTACTACTGGACCCCGAATTGTGGACTATATATAGAGACACAAATGTTCTAGAATGTTCGGTTATGACATCCAGAACGTTCGATCATGACATCATACTGTGACATCACAAATGTTCTAGAACGTTCGGTCATGACATCATACTGTGACATCACAAATGTTCTAGAATGTTCTATTATGACAAATAAGACGGTTCAATGACTTTATCTAAATCCAATCAATATTCCTAATGCCGTTTCAATGTAAGGTTATAAAAATAAACATTCATATAATACAATAACCTAAATATATAGCTTTGGCTCCTACATCACTCTTGGCTAAATCAAACATGCCAGGTGAATCAAACACTGAGGAGGAGGCATGTTCCTCTCCCCCCAGCTCTTCTTTACTGGGTTTTTATTGTAGTTAAATCACTCAAAATCAAACAAATGGCAGGAAAATCAAACACTGGGAGGCATGTTCCTCTCCTCACTTCTCCCTTCAGCTCTTCTTTGCAGAGCTATTGATTGATGCCTATTTATGTGGCAAATTATCGAAGAAGTGATGACACTCGGTGGGCATGACATGTTTCATGGACTGAAGGTCCTGAAACTTCCTCTCTGTGATTGGCAGAGCATGTGGAAATATTCTAATCCATGTCATCAGCTCGTTTGGCACCTGGACCCTCTGTGGCAGTGTTTCCCATGAGTTATCCGAGAAGGATAGCTTGTAATGGACCTTGCCATCACTGTTAAACTGAAGAGCCCGCAAATTATGTACAGTCGGATCTCCAGCTTTTTTGCCTGGTCTGATGCTGAGGATATAAGAGCTATTAAATTTCAGGATTTCATCATGCTTGACCACCTTCACATGGTAGGGTGATGGTCTGATTCTTGCAGTCTGGAGTATGATCACGTAGTCTCTCGGGGTGATGATATCCGTAATAATTTTACGTTCAATGGTACTATGCATGCTGTCACACTCCATTTGTATGTGTCCAGCAACAAGGTACTTCTGTGTTATTAGTACCCCATATTTCCTGGCAAGCTCAGAAAATGCATTCGCCACATTTACATTGCGGGTCTGATAACCACAATCATCGCTCCACACTACTATCTCCTTGATTTCTGGATGATCTTTGATCAAACCTTCAAAATGGCGATAATGAAGGTGTGCGAATACTTCGCTACTGAGATCGCCCTGAGTCTCGTCCCACATGTAGCAGTACCCTTCCTTTGATTTCAAGTCATAGAGGGTAAAGTTATGGACCTGCAGTTTTGTTTTATAATACAGGCAGCTGGCTTGGGTTTTTGGACACAGCAGCACGGCTTGCAAGTCCATTGTCCAAACGGCTTCTCATTGTTTGCAGAATCCTTGTCGTGTGATTTCTCTTGTCTTGCTTCATCTTTTGCCATCACATGTGCATCATATTTGGCCTTACTGATATTACCATGCTTGAATGAAACACAAACATCACACTGATCTTTTCGAGGAATGAATACGGAATACTTTCCTTCATGGAACACATCTGTAAAATGCCGTATCCCAACGGCCCTCACTCCAGCAGTTGCAGCTGCTTGTTGATATTCCCGATGTAGTTGGGAGATGGTTGTGCCTGGGTGAAGGAACTTCTTGTCTTTGTAGGTCGCTGTGCTTCTGCAGTAATGCGAATCAACAGTGGGCAGGTCCTTCAACCAGTCCTTAAGGAAATCTGTGATGTCAGTTTCCAGCTTTGCATGCTTGCCACTCTTAGGTCCAGATTTAGTTGGCGGGGCTGCTGCTTGTCTGTCATGGTCGATGGTGTCTTCATTCAGCCAGTGTCTAATGGTTCTTTCATGGAGACCAAGTGTAGAAGAAAAAAGTGCCTGGCACACTTTATGACTTGTTCCATCCTGAAGTTTAAGTTGTAGGACAATGACACATTGCGCCTGGATTCTTCAGCAACTTTCCTTTGCTTTATGGTGACCTTTGTGACCAAAGTTTTGATGTATAACCGACGTTCTTCCCAGGTGTTCATCGACCAAACATTCTGAAATATCCACTGCCTCTGTTCTTCTGTAATGGATTGGCAGTCTCGAGTCTTGACTTTGAATTGCAGGGAGGACACTTAGCCTTCGCAGGTATTTTGTTGCCACCTTTGCCCTTATACGGCATTCCTTTGAGACGTTTCTGCTT
Organism: Notolepis coatsorum; assembly: GCF_963971535.1. Taxonomy (NCBI): domain Eukaryota; kingdom Metazoa; phylum Chordata; class Actinopteri; order Aulopiformes; family Paralepididae; genus Notolepis; species Notolepis coatsorum. The sequence goes on along the minus strand of NC_140165.1, from coordinate 163,827,918 downwards.
GGATTCATTCACTATTTTGTCTTTAATTAAACTATAATTTGTGACAGTAAAAGACTAAATAACTACACATGTATAGCCTGGCCTATATTATAGTAAACCTTATCACTTACCAATAGGGGACGAGCCCTGAATCATGGAAATTACTTCATCCAGACTGTAGCTTTTCTTGCTTCTCGAAGCATCTGCCAACTTGAAAAGTTGTAAAATTGCCTAAGTCGCATGTCTTGTGACTTAGGCAAAAGATACAACTGCCTAAGTCACACTCTTGACATAGGCAAAATTCTTCCAGGGTAGAAACAGCATGATCCTTTCAATTAAGGATGTAGGCGATTGTACCAGAGGGTGGCCAGCATCATGAAGATATGAATTAGGCAAAAAAAAAAATCCCAAAAATGACATAGGCCATTATTTTAAGAGGGTGACGATATGCTGGTACTTGGAGAGCCAGCTACGTTCTCAGTTGGTACTAGGTGTAAAAAGGTTGAGAACCACTGAAATAGAGCAAGCTCTGTGACCTAGCAGACCCTTTTCACACCACTCATTTTATTACACTCAAAACATTTTTCTGGGAACAGAGTCTTTTAGCAGACACAATTTACATTTACATTTTACCATTAGTCATTTAGCTAATGCTTTTATCCAAAGCGACTTAAAAGTTCTGTACAAATCAGCATGAAAGGTACAACTCTGGCAGCTATTGTTCATCACACAGTGTTGAACTTGACTTGAGTGCTACAGTCTTGAGTACATAGTAGTGTAGACATATTAGCATAGTAGGTAATAATAATAATAATAATAATAATAATAATAATAATAATAATAATAATAATAATAATAATAATAATAATAATAATAATAATAATAATAATAATAATAATAATAATAATAATAATAATAATAATAATAATAATAACAATAACTATAACAATAATAATAATAATAATAATAATAATAATAATAATAATAATAATAATAATAATAATAATAATAATAATAATAATAATACACTTTATTTGTATAGCATTTTTCATACAAAAATTGCAGTTCAAAGTGCTTCACAACAGTAAAAAATACAGGCATAAGCGAGCATAAAAAAGATAGAGAGGTATAGTTGGAATCAAAATTCCGTGACCATTCTCTGGCTAAGATGTTTTTATGATTGATTTGACTTCTATGGACCCTTTATAAAATATTTAGCCCCCGTGTCCCTCCCAAAAATCCCGGAATTTTTTGTCAGATGGCCAAATCCAAAATACCTGCTGACGCCATCCTGAAAAATGTACTTTTGATCCAGAGCACCTAGAATTATGTATGTGTAGCAGGGTGGATTATCCCTGCTTCGTGGGAACGGTTGCTGGCAGTCAGGAGGTAGCTGGACACAGTAGAGCTCTGTCTGACTGCACCCTCGTCTTTGGGCCTGGGGCGTCGACTGGAGGCTGGTAGTGTGAGTGGATGGGGCCCGGGATTTACCAACCTGGTCTGGTACTCTGGTCTTCCTTCCCTGCAGCAGGGCGGTCAGCAGTACTCCCCAACACGCTCCCACTCCTCCCAGTTGCTCCTTAGACCCTCCCACACCTCGTGACTGAATTGTAATCAAATACTCTGAGTTCCCCCCGCACGCAGTACCCTCCCTCAATGACCCTAGAAACCTTACAATGAAAAGGGGAGAGTTGGGTAGGAAGGGGTTAATCATATATACGTTACCCACACCAAAAGAGTTAATGCCGGGCACAGGAATGGACACGCACACAGAACCCCATTCAAGTCTTTATATTAATTATACTGTCAGTTACAATTATTTAATAGGAGTGGTCTACTGGACTGAAGTCCTACTATAGCTCCTGTGTGTAACTCAATACCTCATAAACACGTATATAATACACCCACCTCTGGGTTAATATCAGGGATAATATACTTCACTGTGTTTGACTCATCACCCACGTCTGGGTCTTCACCCTGTATAATACCTCAACAGGCTTTAATTATACGGCCAGAATAATACCTCCAAAGGCTTTAATTATTAGTTACCAGGTCTGTAACTTCCCCACAGGGAAGGGTTAATTGAATGGGAAAATATTATTACACACACACGTTATCACGCTCAAAGAAAAGGAAAGAAAACCAAAGTGTGGGCCCACAATTACCAAAACAAAAGCCCTATGCTAATGCCGGCATGTAATGTTTGGGGTCTGTAGTTAGCAACGTTAACTTCGCCCGCAGGCCGCACCACACTGTGTAACGTGCAATAGATCCTGGGCACCGAAGCCCTAATGTTACTCTACCAAAATGGCGGCCGCGCCGCTCCACCACCGTCCGGGTGGCAAGATGACAGCTGTTGACAGCCGGAGCAGACTGCTTGTAGGTCCACGCCCGTATCTGGCTTGCACACTATACCGGCACAGTAACTGCTATAACCCGACTACTGTGAACTCAGATATATCATTAGCCGCACGCTACCTATACCGCACACTGTACTATTATAACCCGATTGTTAGTGCCTGGCTCTGCACTAATTGTTCACACACTATCGCTGGTACTGCTAGGATATCGTGTCCACTAGCAAGTACCTCCTATCACCCGTGGCTATCTCACAGGGCTCTCCAGCTTCACTTCTTCAACGGGGCTATTCCAAAAGCACACGCCCGCCGTGGCTGCGACTGTTCACAGTCAAGTCCAAAGCCGAAGAGACCGTCTCTCTCCTTCCGCTGCCATATATCTCCTTCCATCTCCCTCCGACACTCTCTGCCTGCTACTGCCCCCTGCTGGTCCCGCCTGCCAGTCACAAGGGAAAGCATTGTAGAATTTAGATCCAGTAAAGTCGTTTATAATCCATATTCCAGTGCTCCTCGGAAGGGGACGCTTGTGTCATTGTTCGTGTGAATATCAATGACACTAGTTAGAATGTCTTTGTGTACAAAAGGGATATAAAACACCAGTCAGCAGTTCTGAATAATATACCATATTTTCCAGACTGCTACATATGAATACACTTTTTTGTGTAAGTCAACCACGACGATTCCAAATCTGACATCAGTTTGACTCTATGACATCAATTTGACCCAGAAATCCAAGATGGCCACCATCTAGTAGAGCAAAAATGTAACTTTTTATGTCAAAACCAATTTTACCATGGTACTGCTGTACTTTAAACAAACTACCTTCATAAGGATCTCAGAAAAATAATTGATGAATGTACAGTATGACAAGATAACAAATTATCCTTCAAAATATGCTCTCTTAAATAGCTGTAACTTGAACAGGTTAACAATGAAACCACTTTAAACATGTCATGATAAGTCCAAATCAGAGCATTCTGCCTCACTAGATTCTGAATCATCAGATTCCAATGAATCACCCCTCCTCCTCCATACATCATCATCTCCCTTCTCATCATCCTCCTCCTTACTCTCCTCTTCCTCACTTTCTTCAGCTGGCCCTGGTGCAGGTAGATGTGTTGGGAGACCAGGTTGTGTGTGGCGGACAGGGCGACAGCGACCACCCACCACCACCCAGCCATGTCCGAGTGGCGAAGGGTGTCTGTCGCTTCAGGGAGGGGTGGCGCACTAGATATGCCAAGTAGTTTGCATGGAGGCAGTGTTGGCGTAGGCTATCTGCATCTGGAGGGAGATGGATGAATGATTTGTTCTTCATTCTCTTCCACTTTGTGGCATGGGCCTCAGCCATGGTCTTGACCATAAATAACATGCATCACTTCATACAATGGGTTTCACGCTGGCTTGAATATGGAGCAGAGGAAGAGCAAGGCTTATTCTCATACATCTTACAATCAACCGCCCAACAAGTCAGTTGTGAATGACATCATGGAGAAGCTGTCTACCATCATCGCCACTAAGCACAGGCCTTTCGCCTTCTTAGTGGGAGATCATCCTGTGTACGTCCTCATCACTCTGCTCAAGGCCGAGAACCCAAACAAGTACCATGATGACATTGTACCCTTTCTTGGTCCCTTCCATACACAGTGTGTGATGATGAGCGCTATCTACAAGCGCTACAAGGGGAGTGAGCTAGGAGATGTACTCGTGGCAGGAGGAGTTATTGCAGAGGGCTCCGTTGACCGTGCACTGAAAGGCAAGCATTACAAGAGGGGGCTGCGTTGCTTGAGGCAAGCCATGAGACGTGATAATGTTACCCAGTGATTTAGTGTAGAGGGAGAAGAGAAGGGGTCCTAAAACCGAGCCCTGGGGGACACCCGTCCGCAGGGGGCGGGTGGCCGACAGGGTCCCTCTCCATGACACTTGGTAGGAGCGGTCATTGAGGTATGATGACAGCCATGTCAGCGCAGAGCCAGCCACTCCCATTCCTGCGAGGGCCGCGAGGAGGATCTGGTGGTTGACTGTGTCGAAGGCTGCAGATAGATCTAGGAGAATCAGGACAGAGGAGAGGCCTTTCGCTTTTGCTAAGTGAAGTGCCTCTGTGACCGCAATGAGGGCTGTCTCTGTGGAGTGACCAGTCCTGAAGCCTGACTGATTAGGGTCTAGAAGGTCATTCTGTAAGAGATAAGCAGTAAGTTGGTTGGATACAGCACGTTCAAGTGTTTTAGAAAGGAAGGAGAGAAGAGAGACAGGACGGTAGTTGCCTATGACGGTAGGGTTCAGGGATGGTTTTTTTATGAGGGGCGTGACTCTGGCTTGTTTTAGGGAGGTGGGGACCACCCCCGAGTTGAGTGAGGAGTTGATGGTTGCAGTTAGGAATGGGAGGATGTCTGGTGCTATGGTCTGGAGGAGTGGGGAGGGTAGCCGGTCCAGCTGGCATGTAGTCGGACGGTTCGACGTTACCAGTGTCAGGGTCTCGGCTTCTGTAATGGGAGAGAAATATGACAGAGTGAAGGATGAGGTTCTCGATTCAGCATTTGGAATGGGTGGGGGTTGGGAGAAGGAGCTGCGGATGTTCTCCACTTTTTCCTCAAAGAAGATCGCAAAGTCTTCGGCAGAGAAAGATGAGGGAGGGGGGGGTGGGGGGGGAGTGAGGAGGGAGGACATGGAAGCATGCAGTTTGCGAAGATTCTTGGCAGAGGCCTCGATCCTATGGTGAAAGAAAGAAGCTTTGGCATTAGTAATGGTTTTGGAGAATGTTAACAAGAGGTTGTGATATGTGTCGATGTCAGCAGTGAGGCGTGACTTTCTATACTTCCTTTCAGCTGCTCTCAGGAATTGTATTTCAAGTGTATTTTGTGACTGTTGGGAACTAGGCTACACTGGCACACCTACTTCCAGTGAATGACGCTAAGCTAGGCTAACAGTGCGACTGTTCCCTAAGCCTAATGCAATGCATGCACAGAGTAGAAAAGGGTATGTAACTGCTTGTCTAACTCCAGGGTAGATGGCAAATAAGCTAATTTCCCAAAAAGTTGGCGTGTTCCTTTAAGAGAGAGCGGTCACAGCTGTACAAGTAGAATTGGATATGGAGAATGATCAGTGTGCCGCTACGGTACATAAAGGGAGACGTCCTGGTGGTTAATGGCTTGAGAGCAGAGCGGCCTCCCACCTGGCTGCTTCAGTGGCAGGGCAGAAGAACGGAGAGCTACCTGCTGAGGCCTCTTGTGTCCAGGGTGGAGCCGAACCCTGAATTTCCCCAAGGGGATCAATAAAGGAATATCTTATCTTATCTTAACAGTGCTTTTGCAACTCTGAGTCTGTATGTAAAGAGAGGGAGAGAGATTGAGTCTGTATGTGACGAGAGGGAGAGAGATTGAGTATGTATGTAACGAGAGGGAGAGAGATTGATATGTAACGAGAGGGAGAGAGATTGAGTCTGTATGTAAGGAGAGATATATTGAGTCTGTATGCAAAGAGAGAGAGATATTGAGTCTGTATGTAAAAAGAGATATATTGAGTCTGTATGCAAAGAGAGAGAGAGAGAGATTGAGTCTGTATGTAAAGAGAGATATATTGAGTCTGTATGCAAAGAGAGAGAGATATTGAGTCTGTATGTAAAAAGAGATATATTGAGTCTGTATGCAAAGAGAGAGAGAGATTGAGTCTGTATGTAAAGAGAGATATATTGAGTCTGTATGCAAAGAGAGAGAGATATTGAGTCTGTATGTAAAAAGAGATATATTGAGTCTGTATGCAAAGAGAGAGAGAGAGATTGAGTCTGTATGTAAAGAGAGATATATTGAGTCTGTATGCAAGAGAGAGAGAGAGAGAGAGAGAGAGAGAGAGAGAGAGAGAGAGAGAGAGAGAGAGAGAGAGAGATTGAGTCTGTATGTAAATAGAGATATATTGAGTCTGTATGCAAGAGAGAGAGAGAGAGAGAGAGAGAGAGAGAGAGAGAGAGAGAGAGAGAGAGAGAGAGAGAGAGAGAGAGAGAGAGAGATTGAGTCTGTATGTAAAGAAAGGGAGAGAGATTGAGTCAGTATGTAAAGAGAGGGAGATAGATTGAGTCTGTATGTAAAGATAGAGATGGAGAGAGATTGAGTTAAAGAGAGACAGCCCAATTGGCCCGGTACAAGATTTATTTAGCATTAAACCAAATATTTTGATTAAGACTGATAAACCAAGTAACCAAGTAACCCCCCTAACTCCCTTCAAAGAGCCATAATTCCCTCTACTACCTCCCAGTGAAACAGTTATTTTCAGATTAATCCAACAGAATACATTTTTGACATCTTTGTCAACGTCGCTTTCTTGCGTTAAAAAGGCGCTAAACATAACTTTAGATGGAACTGTATGTATGTCAATGAAAATTCAAATTTCAAACTTCTACTTTATTGACTTTTTTTCTTTTTGCACACACAGGACATCAGGACAACAAAAAGTATTGAATTTCTTTTTGTATCTACTTTTTTCTCCTCCTTTTTTCTGTGATTTTTCTCCCCATCCCAATTGACCTCTCGTGCCAATTCTCCCTCCACTGTCCTGATCGTTGCTCGCATATGCCCCCCACTGGCCGGTTGTAGGGAAGATAGAAGCCTTGCATCACATGTCACATGTCAGCGCAGACTCTCATTTGGCAAGGAGTAACGTGTAGGAGGCCATTTTCCTGACTTTGCTGTGCAGGCACCCCAACCGACCTGTAGGAGTCACTGTTCACAACGACCAGACTACCACCCTTCGACTTCCCACCCACTAACTCTGCCAATTGAGTTAGTATGACGGCCGGCCCAAGCTGGAGGCAACGCCGACAGCCGGATTCGAACCCGGTGTCTCTTGCGTTGGTGACGAGCGCAATGTCCGCTGTGCCACCCAGCCGCCCTAAGTATTGACATTTATTGATTGAAAACCTTTATTTATCCCCGAGGGGAGATTCAGATGTCCATCACAGCAATTTAAAAACAGTTAATGGAAACAGTTAATACATAACATACACTTATTTAGTATGTGTTAAAAACAAGATAGACAAATACATAGGGCTAAAAAAAGCTAAATAGGGTTAAAATAGAGCTAAGAGTGGTGAATAAAAAAAAAAAAAAAAAGAAACAAGTCCAATTGTGATGTTAAATAATTAAATTAATTGGTTACAGTCCAGAAACCCAGCTCCTCCATTCCACGGCAATTGGCCCGTCCTGGCCCTGCCTGGTTGTGGAGCCTGATTGCCACCGGCACAAGGGACTGCTCAAAGCGCTTTGTGGTATGTCGGGGGGGGGGGATAAGTCTGTGGCTAAACGTGGACCGCATTGCGGTCAGCTCATCATGGAGGGGGTGACAGGGGTTCTCAAGGATAGCATACAGCTTCCTCCTCATCCTCCCCTCTGCCACCACCTCCAGACTGTCCAGGTCCGCTCCCACCACAGAGCTTGCTTTTTTTTACCAGTTTGTTTATTTTGTCTGTGTTGGTGTTGCCCCCCAGCATACCACAGTGAAGAAGAGGGCACCAGCAACCACAGACTGGTAGAACATTTGCAGCAGTTTGCTGCAGACATTAAAAGACCTGAGCCCTCTCAGGTTGAACAGTCTGCTCTGTCGCTTTTTGTAGAGGGCCTCGGTGTTGTCCGTCCAGTCCAGTTTATTGTTCATGAGAACACCCAGGAATTTATAGTTCTGTATCATTAGGGGATCCGCTTGGCATCACTCATGCACTCCCTCGCGTACGTGCGCGAGCACTGAATAAATTCCACAAATGTACCTTTAATACCAGTATTAGTCTGACCACACCCCTCATCAGCTTACCTTCATAAGCAGGTGTGTGGTCACCTGCTCTCCTCCTTCTCGCTTTCACCACAAGGAAGTGCCCGGTAGTACCCCACTTGACGTGTTGTTAGTTGAAAAGAGTTGTGACGAGTTTACATTGTGCTTAATTTTTTCTTCTCTCATATCTGTTTGGGTCATAATGTATTCTGCGGAGAGTAGACCCGCTAGACCTACTCTTCACCAGCGGTTCTCCATTCCCGCCTCCGTCGTGCGTTCTGGTGCTGGGCTGTTGCCACTTTCGTGGTTGCCGACCCAGCCCAGGAGACAGCCGATGGATAGTTTGCCTCTCCGAAGAGCCGAGGAGTCGGTGCCGTCGCTCCGGCGATGGCCTGATCTCGACTCTGGTTCCTCTGGTTCCAGGGAATCGTCCGTTGGTGAACGGGGGGTTGTCCTGGAGCCAGAGGATTTGCGACGCAAACTTTTCGCGTCTGCCCGTTCACGTCGCAAGATGGTAGCATGCAGGCGCGAACGGCCTGGTTTTGGGGAACTGCTGGAGACCAGCGAGGATGCGTCCGGCTCTGGATTTCCGATGGAAACTGAGGACTTCATGGAAGAGGCAGACGGATTCTTGTATGATGGTCCCGTGGAGGAGAGTATCCCTCCTATCCAGGAAACACCGGAGGGGGGAGAAATGGCTCCATGGGGCTCCCTGTTCGAAGATGTCGAGGAACCACCTTGGCCTCATCAGCAGGATGCCCTACTATCGGCCACATCAGACTGTGGCTCCTTGACCAGTTGCAGCCTGCTGCATGTGAGGGATGCGGGTTCGGTGGAGGAAGGTCCGCAGGGGGAACTGCGGGCTTTGTTTCCCGAGCTCATGGCGGTAGCCGCCGCCGCAAACGGCGTGCCGCTGCCATTGCCTGCACCTGTCCCTGATGATCTCATAGGTCATCGCTGGCAGCGTCGCCCAGTGAGAGGGGTGTACGTTGTCTACCCATTTTTCCCCTCAATGGGGGCCTATGTTCGTCAGGGTCAGGCGGTTGCCAACATCATGGGACTAACCCCCACCTACGTACCAGTTACGCGGGTGTCGGGGTTAGTCAAAGGTATGGGGGAGGGCGTGCCTCGGCTTGATAGTCCGATGGCCGCTCTCCTCTGTCTGGATATGGTGTGGGAACCCTTATGCAAGCCGGTCCTCCAGGGTAGATCGGCTAGGTGATTGGCATATTGGGGTGACCAGTCATTTATCGCTGGTACACAATCGCTGGCTGCGGCGTCTAACATCGCCCACCTGGCTAGATTTGTATCGGGGATTATGACGGGCGGCACGGATCTGAACAAGGTAAAATGCGATCAGATCACCCAGGCGGCAGGAGCTGTCCTGCACCTTTCCCAGGTGCTGGCCATAGCCATGGGGAAAGTGCGCGCCCTGGCCACCCTGGGCCAGCGTCATCTTTGGCTGGAGCAGGCCCGTGTGCCGGAACGGAAGAGAGCCCCTCTTCTGACGGCCGCCCTCTCCGACGCTGGTCTGTTCGGGAAGGCCCTGCGGTTGATGACCTCAACATGCAGAGAGATGGCAGAGGAGAGATCCATCCTCCAACCCCATTTTCCGCCTCCCGTCCTTGCCGGTGGAGTCAGAAGGCTTCCACGACGTCGAGCTGTCTCCGTCGTCCCTACCACTGCCTCCGCCGCCGCTGCTGGCCCCTCCAAGAAGGCCAGGAGAAGAGACGGCGCTTCTGCTACCGCCGGCCCATCCACGACCGGAGGAGACGGTAGGGAACGTCGTGACCAGCAGACAGTAAACTACCGTCCCTCCGGGGCTCCTCGGGGTGGCAAGACTCGAGCGGCGCGAGGTGGCAGACGCCGCTGAAAGTGACTTTTCTCCTCTGTGTCCCCTCTCCTTTACACCCTCCCCGGCCCCTCTATGATTTTGTGCTTTAAAAAACGTGTGAAATAAAAAGTTCCCCGACATAAGGGGGACTATGTTTTTTGGCAAACAAACTGTGTGTTTCTTCACAGATCATATGATGGGGTTGTGTAAATATGAATCTGCACTTTTACGTTGTGAGATGAGTCGTGTTGTGTTACGAGATTAAGCAAGGTCTGCAACATACACTCAGTCATAGGGGGTTCTATTAGCCTGACGCTCCACATGCAGGTAGAAACTGGTGTTATTCCAATGCTTGAACTAAGTATATGTGTCTCACAATGCTGTGTTGTTAGTTGCAGTAATACTCGTACACACACGTTCCACGGCCTAGCCGTTACTCTCGGTCAGCGTTTTTGCTATGTACGGCATAGTCAACGGGTGTAGGATTCACACACATGCGACTTGTTTTTTGTTGTAAATCCTTTTCACATTTTGTGGGTAGCGGGCATTGTATTAGCTTACGCTATACATTAGCATTCTACCGGAGGTTTTCAAAATGGCTACGGTTGTTTTCTGTGTGTAGGGAACGAAGGGTTTTTTTGTGAGGGGGTGTCGTCGAATAAACCCCTCCTTCCCACTTGATTGGTTCAGGAGATTTTTTTATCTCTTCTGCTGAGCCAGTCAGGGCCGAGCCGGTAGGACGTCTTGGCAGGGGGGGGGGGGTTATCCTGCCAACTCCTATTACAAACAGGAGCCGGCAGGGTTTCCACCCGTCGTAGCGGTGTTGCTATGGCGACGCCTTCCATGAGTTACGGTGTCTTAAGGTGTCGAGTTAGAGCGTAGGGCTCACGGGTCTGCTGCGCTCGATTTATGTGTAACTTGAGTCAGTTGGTCACGTGACTCACAGTTGGCATGTCTTTCTCATGACTACAACTCGTGTGGGAAGGTTTTCTGGGAGGGTCTAGTCTTACTCTCTGATTAAAAGAGTGACTGGATGTAAAATCGTGTGAAAACGGGTTTTTTGCTCCCAGCTGTGCAGTTGGGTTCATACGGGTGATGCTTCTTCTTTATTATTATAAAGAGTTGGATGTGTCTATATGAATTGGAAATGGGGGTCCCTGATGGAAACAAGACTAACGTCTTTCTCAGGTCTGCCTCCCCTTAACAATTGTGTGTATTGAGCCGTACTGTGTTGTACCCTTTCTGCAATCTGTTGGATAGAGTTTTCATTCATTCATTCATTCATTCATTCATTGAGTTGGTTGCATCTCGCCCCTCTTGTCGTTCCCCTGGGCGTCTTGGGGATTCAATAAGATGGTCTAAATAGCCTATTATTGATGTGGGTATGTCCAACGCACACATAGTGCTAGCTCAGGATGTTCTGTTGGACATTGGTAACTGACTGGCGCGCCTTGATTGCTTGGGGTTAAAACAGCGTTTTTATAAAGCAATTGGGATGGGGGTTTTTCCTCTTCCGACGCCCTGTGTGGTTGTCGATGGGTTCTCGTTCATATCAGGGGATGATAACGGAATAGATCTGAACATATGTGGAAGGGTCTCACGCCCTGGGGGTGGGCCGCTGGGCGCGGTTCGCACCGAAACGTCTGAGTGGCGCCTTCTTTTTATGTTTAAGATCAACACGCATATCTGCCCCTTCTCCTGGAGTTGGCATGTCGGCGTGGTTAGGGCACGGGACTGGTTCTGGTCGCGCTGGTCCGGATCAGTTGAACCCGTTGTCCGCCGGGGATGCAGATCTGCTGTTCTGGTACCCTGAGGGACTTGGGCTTTTTTCAGGGGGGAAAATGCTAGGTCGGTCCGGGTGTCACAGGGTTGAGCGCTATGGAACCCTTGTTGGGTACATTGTATTCTACACTGTCGTAATGGCTTATGGCCGTGCCAACCTGTACGCGCCCGATCTCGTCGGATCTCGGCCGCCATGCAGGTTGGTCTTGGTTGGTACTTGGTTGGGTGACCTCCTGGGAATACCAAGTACGGGGTGCTGGGGCTGGTTTTCCATTTTTACGCTCTTCTCTTACGCATGGCGAAGAGGGGCCTGTTGGGGTGGTCTTGGCCTCCTCGGGGGACCCTGTGCTCCCCGTATCACCGGGCCCGGTCCGAGGTAATGTTTTCGTTGACCCGTAGGCCCGGGATAACCCTGTTGGAAACTGGAACACAGGCTGCGGCAGTGTGTGTTTTGGGGATTTTCCTGAGGGGTTATGGGACCAACCACCGCATAGGGTAACACCTGGGTGGTTGGTTCTCTGGTGTGTTGCTGCAGTGTCAACTCCCGGGTTCACCGGTTGAGGGTGCCCCTGCACGTTCATGACGTCTGCCAATCGTGTCAGCCTTCTCTGCCTCGACCCCTCTGGGTGGGTTTTTTTTGAATGGAGGCTTGGTCATGCAACAACGCCAGCATATGCCCCTTCCGCCGGTGCGGCTGTGTTCAGCTGTCCTTTCTGGCGCCTGTCTCGTCCGCAGTCTCCAGGCTAGGGTTAACAGCCTGTTGCCTGGTTTTTTCCCCGGTGCGCTGCCTGCTTCCGTTGGTTAACCTTTTTTGTGTGTTTACGACCATGCTGACTGCCTGTTGCAGGGTCAGTGTGCCAGACGGTGTACTGTTGGGGAGGACGGGGCCCGCTCGGCTGAGGGGCCTTTGTCCGAATACGCTGGTGTGGTATAATATAATGTCCTCATGTAAATATATTCCCCTCACCTGTGCCCCCCCCCCCTCTCTGTGGAATAAGACATTCCCCTCCCCTTTCTCCCCAAACCTGTATCCCCCCCCCCCATTTGACCTATCAAATGGGACCACATCCCCCCCTTGGAAACTATATAGGTCTCCTCCCGAGACCAATCGAGGTCTTTCACCTGGGTCATTTCAGCTGATCACCTGGGGCGAGAGCCTCAGCCATTCTCTCTATGTATTCTATCTGTTTGGTTAATAAACCTTGTTATTATCCAAACCTCGGTTGACTGAGAACATTCTTCATCAGGATATCCACAAATATCCCACAATTGGCATCTACGAACTTGTGACGGACTCTTGCGTCCTACCGGCGTGCTGTATTGTTTCAGCTATACAGAGAAAAGTGAGTATAATAGATGGTCGACCAAAAATGTATGGCAAGAAATTAAAACCTTCCCGCTTTTCTCTGTGCCAGGTGAATATTACAGAATGTTGTCAAATATTGAGATCATGGCTGAGTAAGAATAATGTGCATTAATATATCTGATCTGTATTGAGAATCGTACTGGGGAACGCGTGTACCTGGGTCCTTATCTGGACAGATGTTCTGAGAGGATGGGTTGTTAGTGCTATTCCCGGATTTGAGCTGTTGCCAAACCGAACGTTAGGGCACAAAATAAGGTTGTTGGATTGCTAACCCAAGTCTAGCTGATGCAGACTAAAATATAGGCAACAAGGCAAGAAACGTGGGCTTATTAGATGTGATATCCTTGGAAAACGCTACTCTGTTAAAAACGTTCTGTGATTCCTCTGCAAAGAGGCGGGAAGTTAGGACCGAGAAGCTGATGGAATCATAATTAGAAATTACCAGAGTAGCGTCATAATATTCATTGTTTCAACCTCAAACTAAGCCCACAATCTCTTCCATTCCTGAAAACGATGTATTCGGATTAAATTAACCAATTGATCATACAGATAAGCGGGAAGCTGATTACGCGATGTCCCGGTGTAGTACGCCATACTACACTAAACGGGACATTAGTCGTGAGTTGAAGAGACCGAGAGTATGATTAAACGGTATATTCACATCTAATATATCGCTGGTAAATTTCGAAGTCAGGTTCGGTCGTTATGACTTTAATAACGATGTATAGGTATATCAAGGGATAAATGCCTTGTCGCAGCGGTGCTGGTCGACTAAACGAACAGCGATCCAATACAGTCAGATATACACACACGTTAACTTATATGTATTAATGTTTGTTTGTCTGTTTAAAGTCTCGTTTGTACGTGCACAGTATGCCGATTGATATCGCGCCGAGCAATGAGAGACGAGTTAACATTATGGGAATAACATTGGGGTACAACTCGCGCGACATGTAACGTCCGGTTGGAAATTATAGTTTATCGTTTCTATTTGTTTACGTTTCACTATGCACAAGTGACGTTCATTCGGTTACAAAACGCTGGTTTTAAGTAAATTCCAGGCTATTGAGAGCTCGCGGAACTAGTACTGCAGGATTGCAAAGCGTTATTTCCGAGGCGAATGGGAACGCACGAACGTCGCTTGGAGCGATGACGTCACGCTATGCGCGCCGTGGAGTTATGGTTTTGTTGTGAGCCTATCCATGGGCGAACGTAAGGTTTAATATGCCCGAGGCCGAGGGTATATGAAATCCATGCATAGTATATGTTTTAATTGTATGTGTAAATACACGCTACAAGGGGGTAATATAATATGGTCATTCAATAACTGAACTGAACTGTGAGGATCCAACGTGAACACGGCAGCTTTTTCCGGTAAGTATGAAATCCTAATGTAGCTGCATGACATAACTATCTTCTCATTCGCAGTGAATTATAGCTATCCCATATCACTTGAGTGATTGGTTTTCATTACTGTACACGTTATAAGTCACATAAAGCTAATTGCAATGTCTGTTTCAGAATTACAATGCATCTGTGGGCGTACCGGTCATACTGACCAATACGGGGAGCTAAACAAACACTTCCGGTTTCCGGTATATGGCAGTACAGGAATTATTATTAGTCCACATAAACAACGTTAGATTAGACCTTATAAGCTTTTAATGTTGAAAACTTGGACACAAACAACATAGATTATGTTTAAAAGTAAGATGTTTAGGTTAACAAGTAGGTTATATTCACTTGAGTTAATGTGTTTATCTAAAGAACCAATGAAATATAACTAGCCCTTTCCATTGTAAGACATTTTTAAACATGATTCAAAATGTGTGGTTCCACATTCTTATGGTGCTTGTGTACATATGCGATATGATCGATAAATGATAACACTATATCATTACATCCTAGGATGGGATGGATGAGAACTAGCTGATGTTTATGTTAAGCTCACAGACAATCAAGGAGAACCCACTCAGATGGTCTTAGAGGAGTGGGAAATGAACATGTTTTTTTGTGTTACAGGAGAGACAGACTGAGTTAACTCTAAATTGAATTACAAAGCAGTGTTTAAACACTCACTCAAACCAGCTGAGGACGATGTGGAGTTGAAAGACAATGCAAATAGCCAGAGAGGACTCTGACCAGACGCAACTTAGTATCTCCACTATACTTAGTATAGTAGGAAGTATCGCTTTAGATGCAGATTTTCTCTTTGTTACCACAAGACTCAACCGAAGATGGT
Organism: Notolepis coatsorum; assembly: GCF_963971535.1. Classification (NCBI taxonomy): domain Eukaryota; kingdom Metazoa; phylum Chordata; class Actinopteri; order Aulopiformes; family Paralepididae; genus Notolepis; species Notolepis coatsorum. The sequence goes on along the minus strand of NC_140165.1, from coordinate 163,812,607 downwards.
GTGGAGTTGAGAGACAATCGATTGACCATTTAAAACAAATCTGCATCCAAACACCCACATGTAAATTTCTTTTACAGGAACGCCAACGATAACAGACGCTATTCAGAGTAGGCACTTGAAACCCACAGGGTATGGCGTGAGGGAGACAAAGCAATGCAAATGCCTGCACTCTGACCACAGGCTTGGTGGACTCACCTAACAATGGATAACAACAGAGAACCACTTAATTAACATGAATCAGACAAGTGATGATGTTGCAGTCATGAAAATCTACCTAATTCCCATACTAACAATAACTAACCAGTCGTTTTCATCATATCTTTTCAAGAGGCACACGAATTAGAGATGAATTCTGAATAAAACCAGACAAAGTAGAAGTGCCCGAGATGAAAGATATGATGAAAACAACTTTACTTACAATCTCCTCCTTCTATTCTCTGCGTATAACCAATAACATGACTCTTCTTTTCCATGACTGCAAAATATCAACCACCAAAATTGGAGCACAATTATCTAAATGTACAAGGTATACACATACATTGATCATTTAGCTGACACTTTTATCCAAAGCGACTCACAGATTCTGCGCGACAAGACATCAGGAAGAGCACAACTCTATCAGCTGAGCAACAAGTCATCAAAGGTTGAGTGCCATAGTGTAGGGTAGTTTTATTAGGACGAGTGCATGACAATAAGGTTAGTTAGGGTTAGATGACAAAACAAATGATTGTATTTCATGCAAAATTAACTGGCTGCCTAGATTTTATGTTTTTCCCCATGCTAAATTATGACGAGCCACACTGAGACGTGAAGAACAACCGAGAAGTCATGGCGAGGTAAGTATCTTGAAGAAGCACACCATCATACGCGGCCTGAGGTAAGGTCAACTTCAATTTGACATCACAGATTATAAAGATAAAAAGAAATGTTTCTGATTCCATGCAAAGATCGGATCCAAACGATATCAAATGCATGATGATATTACAAATGAATTGAATTAATCCCAAAATGATTTTCCTCTTTAGCAGAAAGGCGTTGAATCATTTATATGAGGAGGTTTTCTAAGGCAATTTTATCATCCTCAGATCATATTGGTGAGAGGACACGACAAGTGAGAAGGAGTGAGATGACGCGTGACCTGAACCACGAACGACAACAGGACCAGTCAGAGAGGAACACAATCCAGCGACCTGAGCGACCCACGACAGCATAGGACCACCAGGGACACCGCCAAGGAACTGCGGACACAACCAGGACGACGACAGCAACCGTGGGAGAGCCGCCATCCAACCCAGCCCACACAACACAGACGTCCCCAAGGAAGGGGAATATAGACAGGAAGGACGACAGGCGGCCTCACCCCTCTGGTACCACGATGAAGTAGAGCGGGGGGACCAACCACCACACAGCACGTTCAAGACCACCCTACAGCCATGTCTCTAGGCCTGATGGGGGCCAAGCGTGAGCACAGTGGCGGATGTGTGGTGGTGATGGAAAGCAGCGCAGGCTCCAGGAAAAGAGTCTGCAAGGCCACTATAGTTGACCGCCACTGCTACAGGTGATCCTTGACAGGGAATGGACGGCGACCAGTGAATGTTCCCGACTGCATCGTCAAGACACATCATCAGAGACCTGTGGACCAAGAGACTTCTGAACACACATTGTCCACATTGTTATATATGTATTTAAATTTTACTGTTTTACTGTTTGGCCCTGCCACACGACAGACAGAGAACAAATGGTCAACAGCGAAGCAACATCTGTCGGATTCATGCCTACACAAGCAGGAAATGTTACACAAAGTTCATATGTATCTAGAAAATTATGAACTAAGAATATGATGAAATACAATCAATAAGATTGCAATAACCAATTTTATAATAACAATAAGGAATGATCACAGAGTCACATTGCAAATTATATTGTTAAACAGGACAGAACCAGTTGGTTTGTTCCAAGACACCAAGTTTTGTTTTGACCAGTAATAGTATGCACCACAGAAAAATACTAGAACAATGCATAACGATTATCATAATCACCTTTTATATCAGTTTTTTTATACAAACCACTAGGTTAACGGTTTTAAATGTTTTTTTATACATTAGCTATGTGTAAATCCTATTCCTAATAATTATGCACACGATTTTGTTTTTTCACCCTGTGCACTCTGACCACACAGAGACAGTATTCATTGTATTTAATTGGTTTATTACTATGTTTATATGTGTACAACCATGACATTAGCTCCCCTGAGTCACGACATGAACGACTGAAGGTATGCCAAGATACATGCGCAACTATAGCTTCTAATGATTATGTTAAATGTCGTTTGATATCAGAGTTGAGGACCACTCATTGATATAGGTATTTTGAGCGATAAATAAAAGAAAAGGGTGATATCTATTCCCACATCTCTGATATCAAAATAACACAGAACGCAGTCCAGTCGATCATGTCATGAATCATGTATATAAATAATACTATTTTAAACTGTTACGCCAACCAACAGATCACATTGGCCAACATTTTCATTATTTTAATTATTTTCTATTTTATTCATTATCTGATAACCGATGGATTACATCGGTCCCATTCTTTTACCATACCTATTCACTTTTACCTGTTCCAAACAATCCTGGTATATTATACATTAATCTCACCCACATTATAAGAAAGAAAAGTGAGTATTGTGGTATAATATAATGTCCTCATGTAAATATATTCCCCTCACCTGTGCCCCCCCCCCTCTCTGTGGAATAAGACATTCCCCTCCCCTTTCTCCCCAAACCTGTATCCCCCCCCCCATTTGACCTATCAAATGGGACCACATCCCCCCCTTGGAAACTATATAGGTCTCCTCCCGAGACCAATCGAGGCTTTTTACCTGGGTCATTTCAGCTGATCACCTGGGGGAAGCCCTCAGCCATTCTCTCTATGTATTCTATCTGTTTGGTTAATAAACCTTGTTATTATCCAAACCTCGGTTGACTGAGAACATTCTTCATCAGGATATCCACAAATATCCCACACTGGCGATGTGGGGGGCGGGGTCACTAAGTGCCCACCTGGTGGGGTCTTGATGCTGGCATCATGGACTTCTCCGGGCCCCCGTTCCAGGGGGTCCAGTCCCTTTGGTGGGTCTGGGTCTTCCTTCGCGCTCCGCTGCTACGGCCTTGCCACGGGGTTGGGTTTGCCCTTGACCCCGTGATTCTGGGGGCAGTAACGAGGTTGTTTCCCTCCGTTCGTTCCCGGGTGGCATGCGGGTTGTGCGTGTGTGTAGTCATGGGGTCAAGCCACGGTCTGCTCACCCTGTGCGTTGAGTTGCTTGAGTGCCTCTTCGCACGGTCGGGTCCGTCGCCCTCCCGGGAAACCTCTAATAGGGGGGGTGCCCTCCATTAGGGGGGGTCGGGGGGGCTCGGCCCTCCATGTTCTGTTGGTTGTGGGGGGCCTTCAGCGGGGTGTATTTGTCGGCCAGTGGCTCCACTTGGCCTCCCTTTGTGCATGAGTGATGCCAAGCGGATCCCCTAATGATACAGAACGATAGGTTATGACTATAACCAAGTTCTGTTAATTAGGGGTGACGCTTGGCATCCGACGCCGCTGCAGCCCTTGACCTCACCTTGTGGTGAAAGCTTGGGTAGGAGGAGAGCAGGTGACCACACACCTGCTTATGAAGGTAAGCTGATGAGGGGTGTGGTCAGACTAATACTGGTATTAAAGGTACATTTGTGGAATTTATTCAGTGCGCGTGCACGTACGCGAGGGAGTGCATGAGTGATGCCAAGCGTCACCCCTAATTAACAGAACTTGGTTATAGTCATAACCTATCGTTATCCACCATTTCCACCTCCACCCCCTGGATGATGATGGGAGTTGGGGGCTTCCTCCTGCTCTGCCGATGGTCTACCACCATCTCCTTCGTCTTGCTGATGTTGAGCTGTAGGTGTTTTTTGTTGCTCCACTCTGTGAATCATCAGAAAACTTTTGGATATGGCAGTTCGCAGAGCTGAAGCGGAAGTCTGAGGTGTACAGGGTGAATAAAAAGGGTGCCAATACAGTTCCCTGGAGGGCGCCAGTGTTGCAGATCAGCACGTCCAAGTGGCACCCCTGCAGTTTGACAGACTGTGATCTGCCAGTGATGTAGTTGAAGATCCAGGCCACCAAGTCGTCCTCCACCCCCATTGCTGACAGCTTCTCGGCTAGTAGTGGAGGCTGAATAGTGTTGAAGGCACTGGAAAAGTCAAAGAATGTTACCCTCACTGAGCTGCCCGGCTTTTCCAGATGTAAGTAGGCCTTGTGGACCATATAGATTATGGAATCCTCCACACACCGATGTTCTGCTGATACGCAAACGGCAGGGGGTCCGTAAAGCCTCTCACCTGTGGTTTAAGTTGCTCCAGAACCAGCCTCTCAAAGACCTTCATGACCTGTGCCGTCAGAGCAACCGCCCTGTAGTCATTGAGAGTGGTGGGGCGTCCCTTCTTGGGCACCGGGACGATGAGGGATGTTTTCCACAGCCGGGGAACCTTCTTCAGTCTCAGTGAGAGGTTGAAGAGGTGTTGGAATGTGTCCGCCAGCTCCTCAATGCACGCCCTGAGCACTCTGGGGTTGATGTTGTCTGGTCCTCTGGCTTTATTCACCTTGACCCTGGAGAACTGCCTTCTTACCCGATCCGTTGTTATGAAGGTGGGTGTTGGGTTGTCTCCGGGTGTTCAGTCTGGGCTGGAGTTCTGGGGGTGGGGTTGGTGGGGGGACAGGTGAGGAGGATGAGGGGACGGGCTGTTGTCATCAGAGGTAGGGAGGGGCTTAGGGGGGCTAGAAAGTGTGGGGGGTGGGGTGGAGGGGGAGGGGGCAAGCTATGGCCATCCAAAGTAGGGGACAGGGGAGCATGAGGGGCTGAGGGGGGCGAGCAGGTGGGGGTAGATGGGAGGGGGCAGGCTGTGGCCATCTGAAGTAGGGGTGGGGAGCATGACCGGGGGGACCTGGCTGCCCTGCTGAGCTCATGGGGGTTGTTCGATCAAACCTATTAAAGAACTGGTTTAGCCAGTTATGACATTTCAATCAACATAGGTCGGTCCTGAAAGACAACACACACCCCTAGAACACCAACATCAAGACTACAATGACAACACCCTAATTTTTTTTTTATAAAAATACAAATAGAAATTAAAAAAAAATCCATCTACATTAAACAGTAAAGTAAAGTAAAGCTACATTAATACATAGACCACATCATCTCGACATATACATATACTTAGTTGTCAGGTACTCATTCACCTACGTTTTCTTATTCCTGAACCTGAACCGTAACCTCCCCTCTCTCAAAGTTGTGTTTGACCAATGTGAAAAATATTCGAGCATGCTCGTGTAACAGGTTAATATGTTCCCCTTGTGAATTTCGATATATGGGTCTTATTTGATATTTTTATTAAGCTTGTTTGAGGAATTTAACTTTGTTTGGCTAAACACAATATAATATAAGATATATAATAATTGTGTAATTTGAGACAGTTATTCTGGATGTGAATGAGAAGGTGAAAAGAAGCCACTGCACACCAAACCTAATACCTTTGTGTATTGGATATGTCACACAGATGCCAGTAAAGAGCCTGAGATCCAGTACTGCCTCCTGCCTGGTTAATGTCACCACACGCACACAAGAACACAACGCAAGCGTCATCCATGGGTTACACTCGCCCGTGGCCAGCTGTGAGCGTGTGCACACAATATCAGGCTGATCGGCCTCATACTACGCAAGATATAACATGCACACACACACACACAAACACCAGACCGAAAACTACATTTTTGCTGGCACACCGCGCCTGCCAGAGATAATACATATTTAATATTTAAGTGAGATGTTTAATTACTTGTTGACATGCCCCGAAGCCAGTCATGTATTGTGCATCACTTGACTAATTCATGCCTGCCAATCTCTCACCATCCTGCTCCTTATCTCCCTCCTCTCGGTCATGTAATGGTGCAGGGGGATGCTCTCGCAGATATCGATGTTGTGCAGCATAGCCGTCCCAGTGATGACTACATCACTTCACATCGCTGCACATGGATTTTTGATAGAGAGCATTATGGCACCACCGCCGGGTTCTGGAGAATTTCCATCCCTCCACAGTGCACAGTGCAATGCTCCTAACGAGCCGGTGGGCATCGTCGTAAGCCAGCTCCTTTTCGGTCTGCATGATTTGCCACTGGTGTAAAAGGGGCATAACCACTGTCCCTGAAGGAAAACGGCTGACTTTTCTTGGTAGTCAATATTACCTTGAGAGAGTTCACACATTAACCTGTTCAGATGAAGACCAGTGCTGCTCAGATAAGGACCGTATAGTCATCAAACAGGAAGGTACTGGAGAAACTGTATCTTTAGAAAAAGATTTAATAGGGTGCAGAAAATCACTAACGTTTCAACACAACAGTATCATCACTCTGAAGAAGACGAGAGAGAGTTAAATCATTTTGTGTCCTGTACTGTGCAGGACAGTGCAGGACAGTGATTAAACAGTAGCAGGACAGAGCAGGACAATGCAGGACAGTGATTAACCCTTGTGCCTTGACTGACAGAGTTGTCACCTTAGTGCATGAAAAGATTGCATCACGTTCAAGGTAATAAAAAACTTAATTTGTAATATTTCGTTCCAATTCTTTTTTTTATGAATACCACTATGAACCTAACTCAACATATCTATCAAAGATTCCAAATATTTCCGTTTGTAGGATTATGGTTAGGGGTAGAGTTAGGGTTAGGGTTGGGGTTAGGGTTAGGGTTAGGGTTAGGGTTAGGGTTAGGGTTAGGGTTAGGGTTGGGGTTAGGGTTGGGGTTAGGGTTAGGTTAGGGGACTGTTGAGCAAGTGTTGGGGTGGGCACGGGCTCAGGGATGAGATTTTACCTTCTCCTAATCTTTCTGTCTGGGTAACCCTAACCCTAACCCTAATCGCAAGAAATAAACCACTATGGACGGTTTGAAAGCTAATATTGTTAACTTTCGTGTTAGAGGGTTTCAAAATCTAATCTTTTCAAATTCTGTGAATATATGGAAAATAAGCAAACGGACACAATTTCATGACATAATAATCAACACAGCCATTGATGTACACAGAAACACAAAAAAATATAGGCAAAAAACACAAAATAGTTGCTAAGGGGGCAGAAGAGTTTTTTTTTATCCACTTTTTTCTCCCATTTTCTATATTTTCTCCCATCCCAATTTTTTATCATCCAATTCAACCCTCCCCTGTCACGAACGCTGTTTCTTGCCTCCCACAAGCCGGCTGCAATGTGGACTAAGTCATACATAGCACAAGTCCCCTCCAGTACTTGAGGTAACAGCAGTCGCATCTTTTCACCTGCGCAGCTCGATCTCTCAGTGGCGAGGAGTAACGCGTGGGAGGCTCACGCTGCCCCCGACACTTCCTGATTCCACTGCGCAGGCGCACCAACCGACCTGTAGGAGTCGCTGTCCACAACGCCCGATCCCCACCCATCAGTTTCCCACCCCCTAATACGGCCAATGTGTATTAGTATGAACGACCAGCTAAACTGAAAGCAATGTGGAGCGCTGGGCTCGAACAGGCGAGCCCAGCGTCTCCGCATTCGTGGCGAGCGCCTTGCCCACTACGCCACGTAGCCGCCCCAAGGGGGCAGAAAAGTTAAACAGTGCAGGAGAGAGAAGACTGTGAAATGAGATATGTCATTGTCACGGTATATGTCAAGTAATATTCTGGTAACGTTCTCATTAAACTAAGTAATTAAATAAGAGCAGGGTAACAGCAGTGTAAGAGCAGTGCTGCCAGGATCCACTCCAAAGTCCTCCACCTGTACCCTCAGATCTGCAGGTAGCCTGCTCCTCTGGGTCCCCAGTACCAGGGCCTGTGGAACAGTCTCCCCATCCAACCAAGGGCACCACAGACTCTTTTAAAGCAGACCTGAAAACATTCCTATTTCAAAAGGCCTTTTGATTGCTAGCTATTTATTGTGATAATTAATTTTCTTGTGTTGTTGTTTCTACTTTTCTCTTTATACTAGGCATGTCCGATATTATCGGCCTACCGATATTATCGGCCGATATTGGCATTAAAATGTGATATCGAAAATTATCGGTATCGGTTAAAACAAATAAAATCTATTTATTATTATTATTATTAAATTTATTTAACCTTTATTTACCCAGGCAAGCAAGGAAGAACAAATTCAGATTTTATTTATTGTCAAAAGTATGCATAATGTTGTGTTAATTCCACGATGTGGAATGTAATGTTAATTACCTGAAATTATTCCGTTTTTTTGGGGGGGGGGGGGGGGAAACCCTGCATATATCGGTATCGGTTGATATCGGTTGATATCGGTATCGGAAATTAAGAGTTGGACAATATCGGTATATTGGTATCGGTAAAAAAGCCAATATCGAACATCCCTACTTTATACTATGTTTTATTTCTTTTACCAATGTTTTAAACCCTGTAGCACTTTGAGTTCCTAGTGAACGAAAAATGCACTACAAATATAATATATTATTATTATTATTATTATTATTAAATTATTAAATTATTATTATTATTATTATTATTATTATTATTATTATTATTATTATTATTATTATTATTATTATTATTATTATAGTGTAAGAGCAGGGTATGTGCAGGGTAGTACTTTTCGGCAGTACTTTTCCCATGGAGCTACTTCTGCTTCTGGCGCTGCAAGCTGCTTTTACCACACGTTCCATTCCATTTAATTTTAATTGCTCTGTTCAATGTTTAACCTTCACTAATGTTCAGATGCTGAACTGGACCTGTTTCTGCCTGTTTTTGTATTGTTCTATTTAATGATTTATAACTCCAGGGCCCTGTTCCTCGTACCTGGCTAACTGAGTTAGCCGGATAATTTTCAGGATAACTTGACATAAGTCAGACTTTCCCAAAATGTTCGGTTCCCAGAAGCACGTTTGTCTAAATTACTATGGCAACCTTCCTTAGGTTGTCTAGTTTCATATCCTACCACTATATATTAAAATGAGCATGCTAGTGTGAGGATTGGTCCAATACTGCACGCTTCCAGGTACCAATTGCCCTCACGTACCTGAAGTGAGTTTCAAATCAGCTTGGTGGAGCCCTTACTCTGGGGTTCTGTACGTTCTGTGTCGGGTCGTTTTGGCTTACCACTAGCTGCTGCTTGTTTCCTCCTGTGTTGTTCCCCGTCTGTTCTCCAGAACGTCTTTGGTAGTCGCCGCTGTTTGCTCCTCTCTGCCATCCGTGGATCAGTGCCTCGTAGCCCGCTTTGCGCAATTGCGCCTTGGTGAGTTTTTGGAAACGTACTTTTTTGGATGCTCTGTTTTTTTCCTCGCATTTTCCTGGAGCCGGTTCCTCCCCTGGGTCGAGTACGCCATCAACTCCCTGGTCAGTTACGCCACCGGCCTCTTGCCATTCGAGGTATCCCTGGGCTACCAACCCCCTCTTTTCCCTGCACAGGAGTCGGAAGTGGCAGTTCCCTCCGTGCAGGAGCATCTCGACCGTTGTCGTCAAGTCTGGGAGATCACCAGGACAGCGCTGCTCCGGGCATCGGAGCGCGCCAGTCGGGGAGCTAACAAACGCCGGATCCCTGCGCCGACGTACCAACCTGGGCAGAGGGTATGGTTGTCCTCCAAGGATCTTCCGCTTCGATCCACAGCCAATAAGCTTAACCCCCGGTTCGTCGGTCCTTTTGAGATCCAGAAGGTGCTCAGTCCCACGGCGGTGAGTCTTAAGCTTCCTGCTTCCATGCGCATTCATCCCGTTTATGTGTCCCGGGTTAAGCCCATCTCTCTCAGTCCCCTGATGCCTCCTGCTCCAGATCCGCCTCCTCCCGAGATGGTGGACGGACACCCCCAGTGGAAGGTCCGTCAGCTCATGGACGTCCGACGGCGGGGACGGGGGTTCCAGTACCTGGTGGACTGGGAGGGATACGGTCCGGAGGAACGGAGCTGGGTCTCCCGCCAGCTCATCATGGACCCCGCCCTGGTCACCGACTTCCATCGGTCCCATCCGGGGAAGCCGAGGCCGGGCGGGTCGCCGGGTGGCTCCCGTGGAGGGGGGGGTACTGTGAGGATTGGTCCAATACCGCACGCTTCCAGGTACCAATTGCCCTCACACACCTGAAGTGAGTTTCAAATCAGCTTGGTGGAGCCCTTATATACTCTGGGGTTCTGTACGTTCTGTGTCGGGTCGTTTTGGCTTACCACTAGCTGCTGCTTGTTTCCTCCTTGTTCCCCGTCTGTTCTCCAGAACGTCTTTGGAAGTTTCCGCTGTTTGCTCCTCTCTGCCATCCGTAGGATCTGTGCCTCGTAGCCCGCTTTGCGCAATTGCGCCTTGGTGAGTTTTTGGAAACGTACTTTTTTGGATGCTCTGTTTTTTTCCTCGCATTTTCCTGGACTCGGGACCTTTCTGTTTTTTGTGTGTTTTGGTAAACACTGAAGATGTGTCGCTTGTGTTAGTACTGGACTCAGCTAAATAATACTGGACTGCCTCGTATTCCATACGCTCGTTTATTGACATTCTCTCTCTCTCTGTTCCTCCCCGAGTTGGATCTCTGTTTCCTCCCCGAGTGGATGTCCAAGTAGCTGCAGAGCCGCAGAGTCAGAGGCGCAACGCCACAGTGCCGTCTCTGCTCTGAGCCGAGCTGCAGAGCCGCAGAGCCTACTCTGCCCAAGGACATTCTCCCCTTGTGCTTTTTGTTGTTTTTGCTCTTCTCTGTTTTGGAAATAAATACGCCCTGGTTTTTGGCTAACTCTGAACTACCTGTCTGTGCCGTGCTGTTGGGGTTGTTTAAAAACCATAACAGCTAGAGCTAGAGCCTGCAAAATACAGTAATGTCGGGTCAGTTCATTTGGGACGTCTCAACCATGAGAGAGCCTGCACTAAGAGGTTAGAATGTTGCACACACCTTTTGTTGGGTCAGATTTGACCCATGTTTTAACTCAGCACAAAACACACAAAAACTATGGTCATCCAATATTGTTTTTTACCTCATAACTAACTTTTTAAATGTATACTAACTTTTATATAACTTTGTATAACTTTTTTTGTATTGGTATGGCCCTGGCCAAGGGGAACCTGGGAGGGTTCGAGTTATGGGGGGGCCAATGAGGGCTTGGCCCCCATAGATAGAGTCTGGGCCCCCATAGTCAACAACACCTGTTTTTTTTTCAATGTACGAATTAGTACGGAAGCCAAGAACGGCCACGTCTTTATTCATTATTCTCGTGATAACGACTTATTATATCGTTATCTCGAGAAAACAAAGTCCGTTTTCTTGTGATAACGACTTATTTAGTTATCTCAAGATAACAAAGTCCGTTTTATCATGATAACGACTTATTATTTTGTTATCGAGATAACAAAGATAGTTTTCTCATGATAACGGATACATTTATTTCATTGAGACTTTGATTTTGGTGGGATAATAACAGCAGTATTTCAGCGGAAGCAGGAACGTAGGCATGGACAACTCTCTTTGACAACACAAGCGTTTGTCGTTTATTTCCACCAAAACACAGGACGGTGATACACAGTCAGAGAGAACATTAACCTGACTCAGGCTCATGCGGTAACTAGCTACTAGCAACCGCCAGTTAAATATAGCCAGAAATAGTCCATAGTGAGTTGTACAATGGTCAACTTAAAAGCAGATGTGGCTATTAAATAATCAGAAGAACTAGACAACCCTTCTGTATTTTCAGTTAATGAAGGGCCAGCAGCCAAGAGTTTATCAACTTTGTTGCAGCTACTAACAAGTATGACTACATTAACTGTTGGTTGTTGAATACCTACAGATCACCATGGACCAGTTTCTCTCAGCCTTGAGAGAAAGGAACGCCCCGAGGAGAACCTAACAAAAATGCAGAGTAATTGACTATGACACAGACATGCCTTATAATGAGCTTGTCGATGGTCTCGCTGACACTGATATACTCACCTCTACAAGTCAAAGCTGATCAGCCAACAATTAAGTGGCACAAACACAGTATTTGAAAATCAAATGGAGGCAGCAGTGGTAGCTGAGATGGAAGAAGATGTTATTCCCATTGTGGATTCTGAGCTGGCTTCCACCACCATAATGAAATCTGGCCAGGATTCCACCAGCACAATGGCAATTGATTTCTTTGCAAATACAGAGAATATGGTGGAGAAGCAAATCCTTGTGATCCACAAAGTACACTGTCTTGAGGACATGATTGAAGCATTTTCAGACAACAACATACTGGATGCTAATATTTCAATCAGGTGTGTGCTTGAACGTGGCGAGGTTGAGGCTGGAGTTGGGAGTGGGGTCATCAGAGACTGCCTCACTGATTTCTGCGATTTGTTTTATGCAACAAAGACCTCTGGAACCACCTAAAATATCCCAAGTTTGCACCACAAATTCAAAGAGAGATAGAGTGGGCGGCTGTTGCTCGCATCTTGGCCTTTGGATGGCAGCGATTTCAATTATTTCCAGTCCAACTTGCCCCTCCATTCCTTACAGAGGCTCTATCACTCTCCAGACAGCAATCTACTCTGGGCTTTCTTCAACTATATCAGCGCAACTGAAAATTATGTGCTAACTGAGGCACTTGACAACTTCAAAGGGGCAGATATAGATGAAGTCCTCACCATACTCAGCAGTCACAACTGCAGTGTGGTCCCAACTGAAGAAAATATGTCACGCCTGGTGGAGGAAATAGCCCACAAAGAGATGGTACAAGAACCAGCATTTATCATAAAGTGTTATGTATTGGACAATCCATGAGCGAAGGACTGCAGAAGATTCTGGATGATCTAAAACAGAAGGCGAGAAACATTACCAAATCTATCAAGTTCCCAGGATCGATGTCAGCGGAAGAACAAACTACATTCAATCATCTCTTGAGATTTGTAAGAGAAAGAGATGAGAAGGAGCTTGGCCTGTTCCTCAAACTCACATTGTGAATGTTTGCTTGTCTGTTGCCAGTTGACACTCATCTTGTAGCCGTGAACTCATGTGTTATGGTTGTTGCAATACACTTTTGAGTGTGTGTGTGTCAGTGCCAGTCACTGGCTGCTACGTTGTCATTGAAGCAGCCTGTGCTATACAACACTGGAGTGTCTATCAAACTGCTGTGCAGTTAAGGTGTGACCTTGGATTTTATAATAGATCTTAATTTACCAACATATTTTCTGTTATAAAGAACAGTTGAGCTTGTCACTTTGATAGAGCAGAGTGCATTTAGAACTCTGACCTCTAACCTTAAACCTTTGTTTGTGTATTACAGTGTTGCTCGAAAGTATGTGAACCCCTTTGGAATATCAGTTTTTCAAATATTTCACACATTAATCTTAAATGAATTAATTATATCTTCATCTAAGATACATTATCTGATAAAGCATGTCATGACTGAAGGAAAACCGTTTGAATATATTTGGATTATTTACTAAATACAATGATTAAACATGAAATATCCTTGTGTGCATACGTATGTGAACCCTTGGGATCCAGCAGCTGCTTGACCTATGGCTGCAACTAAACCTTTCGCAGACCTTAGGGTATTTTGGGGTATTTTGGGGTATTTTCTGGTACATTGGGGTATTTTGGGGTATTTTAGGGTATTTTGGGGTATTTTCTGGTACTTTTGGGTATTTTGGGGTATACTTTGGGGTATTCTGGGGTATTTTAGGGTACTTTGGGGTATTTCGGGGTATTCTGGGGTATTTTCTGGTACTTTGTGGTATTTTGGGGTATACTTTGTGGTATTTTGGGGTACTTTGGGGTATTTGAGTATTTTAGGGTATTTTGGAGTATTTCGGGGTACTTTGGGGTATTTTCTGGTACTTTGGGGTATACTTTGGGGTATTTTAGGGTACTTTGGGGTATTTTGGGGTACTTTGGGGTATTTTCTGGTACTTTGGGGTATTTTCTGGTACTTGGGGGTATTTTGGGGTATACTTTGGGGTATTTTGGGGTATTTTCTGGTACTTTGGGGTATTTTGGGGTATTTTAGGGTACTTTGGGGTATTTTGTGGTATTTTGGGGTATTCTTGTTACGGATGTGTTGGCAGAGGGCCCAAGCGCAAACAGATACGAGGGAGAGGTAGATATGAATTGTCAAAAGTGAGCACTGCTCCTTTAATCTTGAACACTTCGAGCCAGGGGTGAAGTGTCACCAAAAATAATCCAACTTCAAAAGTGGGCAGCAACAAAGATATTTACAAAAATACGTCCAAAGGCAGCAGCAAAATACAAAAACAAAGAATAGCACAGCTGAAGACTGGCAGAGGGCTAAATACAAAAACAAATAATAATCTCATAAAGAGAACAAGTCCCAAAGGTACAAACAAAACACTGCAAGGCTGGCTAGGAAAAACATGAATAACTGACTACAAATAAAAACCCTAACAAACTAAATTAACTTTACACGAAAAACAAAGAAGGGAGGAACAAACAAATGAACACTAGGAACACTTACTACAAAAATACTGGAAGGAGTAACAGGATCACAGGAACAGAGGAACTAGACAGCAAACACTAGTAGGGAAATCCAAACAATGAACCGACAAAGAGAGAATGGCAAACAAGGCAGATATACACACACTGATTGACACAAGAGGGTAATTGGGAACGAGACACACCTGAGAGGGAAAACTGAACTAACACAAAGGGGTACAGGAAAACAAAAGGCCAAACACACACGGGGGAATAAACTAGACTAGAATCAAAAATACAATTACTGAGAGAACACCAGACTGATCATAACTACACAACACAGAAAACAGATAGCAGACTACTGATAGTATTCAGGAGATCAAAACATAAAGAAAGACAGAGATGCACACAGTGCAGCAACAACAGAATCTGGCCACAGGGTGGCAGTAGATTGACATGACTGTTCACCAAGTTCCAGAGTGGAGGAAGATTGTTCATGGGTGGAGGGATATTGTTCATTGGTGGAGGTGGGAAGGAGGGAGCAACAGGTGAAGCCTGGCCAGGAAATGAAGAACCCTTACAATTCTGGGGTATTTTCTGGTTCTTTGGGGGTATTTTGGGGTATACTTTGGGGTATTTTGGGGTATTTTGGGGTACTTTGGGGCATTTTGGGGTATTTTAGGGTATTTTGGGGTATTTTCTGGTACTTTGGGGTATTTTGCGGTATACTTTGGGGTATTCTGGGGTATTTTCGGGTATTTGCGGGTATTTTCGGGTATTTTTGGGTACTTTGGGGTATTTTGGGGTACTTTGGGGTATTTTCTGGTACTTTGGGGTATTTTGGGGTATTTTGGGGTATTTTGGGGTATTCTCTGGTACTTTGGGGTATACTTTGGGGTATTTTGGGGTATTTCGGGGTACTTTGGGGTATACTTTGGGTATTTTAGGGTATTTTGGGGTATTTTGGGGTACTTTGGGGTATTGTTGGGTACTTTGGGGTGTTTTCTGGTACTTTGGGGTATTTTGGGGTATTTTGGGGTATACTTTGGGGTATTTCGGGGTACTTTGGGGTATTTTGGGGTAATTTAGGGTATTTTGGGGGTATTTTGGGGTATTTTGGGGTATTTTCTGGTACTTTGGGGTATACTTTGGGGTATACTTTGGGGTATTTTGGGGTACGTTGGGGTATTTTATGGTACTTTGGGGTATTTTGGGGTACTTTGGGGTATTTTATGGTAATTTGGGGTATACTTTGCGGTACTTTGGGGTATACTTTGGGGTACTTTAGGGTATTTTGGGGTATTTTGGGGTACTTTGGGGTATTTTGGGGTATCTTAGGGTACTTTGGGGTATTTTGGGGTACTTTGGGGTATTTCCTGGTACTTTGGGGTATACGTTGGGGTATTTTGGGGTCATTTAGGGTATTTTGGGGTATACTTTGGGGTATTTTGGGGTATTCTAGGGTACTTTGGGGTACTTTGGGGTATTTTGGGGTATTTTGGGGTATTTTAGGGTATTTTCTGGTACTTTGGGGTATACTTTGGGGTATTTTGGGGTACTTTGGGGTATACTTTGGGGTATTTTAGGGTATTTTGGTGTATTTTGGGGTACTTTGGGGTATTTTGGGGTAATTTGGGGTATTATCTGGTACTTTGGCGTATTTTGGGGTATACTTTGGGGTATATTGGGGTACTTTGGGGTATTTTGGGGTATTTTAGTGTATTTTGGGGTACTTTGGGGTATTTGGGGTATTTTCTGGTACTTTGGGGTATTTTGGGGTACTTTGGGGTATTTTATGGTACTTTGGGGTATACTTTGCGGTAATTTGGGGTATACTTTGGGGTACTTTAGGGTATTTTGGGGTATTTTGGGGTACTTTGGGGTATTTTGGGGTATCTTAGGGTATTTTGGAGTATTTTGGGGTACTTTGGGGTATTTTGGGGTATTTTCTGGTACTTTGGGGTATTTTGGGGTACTTTGGGGTATTTTCTGGTACTTTGGGGTATACGTTGGGGTATTTTGGGGTAATTTAGGGTATTTTGGGGTATTTTGGGGTATACTTTGGGGTATTTTGGGGTATTCTAGGGTACTTTGGGGTATTTTGGGGTATTTTGGGGTACTTTGGGGTGTTTTCTGGTACTTTGCGTTATTTTGGGGTATACTTTGGGGTATTTTGCTGTACTTTGGGGTACTTTGTGGTATTTTAGGGTACTTTGGGGTATTTTGGGGTATACTTTGGGGTTTTTTGGGGTATTTTGGGGTACTTTGGGGTATTTTGGGGTACACTTTGGGGTATTTTGGGGTACTTTAGTGTATTTTCTGGTACTTTGGGGTGATTAGTAGGACCCGAGGGGACACGTGATGCAAGGCTTTGTCCACATTGCAGCCAGCTTGTGGGAGGCATGGCCTAACAATGTTCGAGACAGGGGAGGGTAGAATTGGGCAATGCGAAATTGGGAACGGGAGAAACAATTGAAAAATGGGGAGAAAAAGTAGATAAAACAATAAGAAAATCGAACCTACCTTAAAGCACTGGCTGCTACTTGACAATTTGAAGTGAGACGTTTAGATACAATTACAAGAAAGATTATTCTCTATGAGAAATGCATTGGCTTACACTCATTTACAAAACCCTCCTTGGTCTGACCCCTCCTTATTTGATACACTTGTTAAAATTGTCATCGACTCCCTATAACACCAGAGCTGCTCAACTTATCTCACTAGATGTTCACCGTGTTAACACTTGCTTGGTCCTCCTCATTCCAATTAGCTGCTCCCAGCAGTTGGAATGAGATGCAAAATACTTTGAAAATGGACAAATTGACCCCCCTCGCTACTTTTAAGAACTCTATTAAAGAGTTGTTTACACACACCTGCAACTGTCACCCAGCCTTTTAACTGCTTCATGTATGCTCCTTTGTCATTTCATTTGGTTGTTTTGTCCTCTCGCCAGGCCATCCTTGAAGATAACAAATTGTTCTTGATTGACCTGCCTGGTTAAATAACGGTTAAAAAATAGAACTAGACAGCTTTAAATCTACTGACGGGGCCAATCAGCTATTTTGTGAATCAGTCCTCCAGCCAATCAGAGGAAGTCCACCTGCAGCTCATTACCCCCACCCAGGTGTTATACTGTAAAGCACTTTGGTGCAACTTTGGTTGATTTGAAATGTGCTATATAAATAAAGTTCACCTTGACACAATACATTTTACACAATAAATGACCCAAGGGTCATAGCAAGGGCCATGGCCCTACCAACTTTTGGGGTGTAAAAATATATATACAGTATATATACATATATATATATATATATATATATATATATATATATATATATATATATATATATATATTTTTATGATTTTTTTTGTGTGCTCTGCGCAGTTTTGGCGGCCTCCTCTATATCTGCAACCATTATTTGTACATACAAAAAATTCTAACATAAGGGAAAATGAGCCAAAAATCTAAAACGGTCGGTCGGTCTGAGCCTCAGCTTTAGGTGTTCACAGTCTTTCTTTCTTCTTAATTTTCTTTGAAAGCTAATTTGCACATTATTTTATTGTTTGTTATTGTTTGTTTACTGGAATATATAACCATCAAGTGTCGTCCTTTCTTCCTCCCGAGGGAGTTAACGGCGATCGTCCTGGTCGGAGTGTATATTCCACCGCAAGCCAGCAATAATGTCGCGCTCTCCAGACTCCACGACGAGGTAAATAGAATCCAAGCGGCGAACGTTAACGCCGCCATTATAGTGGTGGGTGATTTCAATAGCGCCAATCTGAGAAAGGTCTTGCCTGACTTCTATCAGCATGTGACTTGTAAAACCAGAGGCGGTAACATCCTAGATCACTGTTACACGCAATTCAAGGGTGGAAACAAGGCTCATTCTGCTAGTGGCTTTGGGAAGTCATGCGGCCATATTGCTTTCTCCAAAGTACAAACAGAGAATCAAAAGCACTCCTGTAGTCTCGCGAGAGGTGCAGAAATGGGATTTGGCGTCAGAGGAGACGCTCCAGGCTGCGTTTGACTGCACAGACTGGAGCGTGTTCCGCGACACAGATAACATTCATGTCTACACGGAGACAGTGCTGGACTATGTTCGTACTTTGGTGGAAGAAACAATCCCCACTACCACAATGAGAGTTTACCCAAATCAAAAACCCTGGGTAGACAAATCCGTCCGTGAAGCTCTGAGAGCGCGCACCAAAGCATACAACGACGGCCTAGTGGCAGGCAACATGAATGACCACAAGGTGGCGCGATACAACGTAAGGAGGACAGTGACAGAGGCCAAACGGCGCTACAAGGATACAATTTAACTCCAGTTTGAACAGGCTGACTCTAGAGCTATGTGGCAGGGGCTCAAAACGATGACAGACTACAAAGGCGCCTCCCTCAAACTGAACAGTGACATCTCCTTAGCAAATGACCTCAATACCTTCTATGCGAGGTTTGATGCTGGTAATAACAACACCAGCCCACAAGCCACGGCAATGGGGGGGGGGGGGGGGTCTGCTGCTGATGGAGACTCAGTGTTCATGGTAACAGAGCATGAGGTGAGGCGGACCTTTAAAAAAGTGAATATCAGGAAGGCTGCAGGTCCGGACGGCATCCCCGGCCGCGTCCTAAAAGTCTGTGCCGACCAACTGGCCCCGGTATTCACTGACATATTTAACCTGTCCTTAGAACAGGCTGTCATCCCCACCTGCCTGAAGAAGTCCACTATTATCCCTGTACCCAAAAAATCCAAGCCTGCTTGCCTCAACAACTACCGCCCTGTAGCTCTCACCTCCATAGCCATGAAGTGCTTTGAGAAGCTAGTAAAGGGCTACATCTGCTCCTCCCTCCCCATTAACATGGACCCCCTGCAATTTGCATACCGCCCCAACAGGTCCACGGAGGACGCCATAGCCCATGTGCTGCACACAGCAGCATCACACCTGGACAAGAGGCAGGGGAACTATGTGAGAATGCTATTCATCGACTACAGCTCGGCATTCAATACCATAGTCCCCTCCATACTCATAGCCAAGCTCAGGGACCTGGGCTTGAACTATGACCTCTGCCAGTGGGTCTTGGACTTCCTGACGGGCAGACCCCAGGTGGTGAGAGCAGGCAACTGCACCTCCTCATCCATCACCCTCAACATAGGGGCCCCCCAGGGCTGTGTTCTGAGTCCCCTCCTCTACTCCCTGTACACACACGACTGTGTGGCTCAGCGGAGTAGCAATACAATCATCAAATTTGCTGACGACACACTGGTGGTGGGCCTGATCTCTGCCAACGACGAGAGGGCCTACCTGGAAGAGGTCAAGGTCCTGGCGGGATGGTGCCAGGAAAACAGCCTCTCCCTGAACGTCAGCAAAACAAAGGAGATGATTGTGGACTTCAGGAGGTCGGGGGTCAAGGACTACAGCCCCCTCAGCATCGACGGGGCACCGGTTGAGAGAGTCAACAGCTTTAAGTACCTCGGAGCTCACATATCCGAGGACTTGACATGGACCACACACATTGACAGTGTTGTGAAGAAGGCACGACAACGCCTCTACTTCCTCAGGCGCCTAAGGAAGTTCCAAGTCAGTCAGAAGATCCTTAAGAACTTCTACTCATGTACAATAGAGAGCATCCTGACTGGCAACATCACCTCCTGGTTTGGGAATAGCACTGCACAAGACCGAAGCAGACTACAAAGAGTGACACGTTCAGCCGAACGCACCCTCCAGAACATTTACAACAAGCGTTGCAGGGGCAAGGCTAAGAGAATCATTAAGGACTCCAGTCACCCGAACAACTGCCTCTTTGAACTGCTGCGGTCAGGCAAGCGATACCGGAGTCTCAAGGCGAGCACAGAAAGACTCAGAAGAAGCTTCTATCCCCAGGCCATCAGGCTGCTAAACGAACAATGAACACTACACAACAACAACCATCAAACGCACATAGCACACACATCCACACGCACACACTCACTTTAAACAAACACACTGTAGCACCCACTCCACACACTTTATAGCACACACTCACTTTAAACAAACACACTGTAGCACCCACTCCCCACACTTTATATTTATTGATGAAGGATTGCACTACAACTCGTACACCTTACTGTAAATTGTACCTAAATTGTACCTCATCCCATTTCTGCTTTGCACTATATAGTACTGTACATTAGTACACTGCATAGTATTGTATATTGTATATTATGGTAACTCAGTTACGTCTATTCTGCATCGAACATTGTACATATGTCTATACTGAACACTGTGACCTCATTTTCTACTTCTAAATTACATGCTATACTATGTTATTTGATACTATCTTGTCTAGCACAGTCTCTGGAGCGTAACAGTAAGAAGCATTTTGTATGAAAGTATTCTGTACTTCTGTATGACAACTATTAAAGAAACTTGAAACTTGAAACTATTGTTGTTATTATTATTATTGTGTGTTAGCTAAGTTGTTTATTTCTTTTAATTCTTTAGTGAGCACTTTACATTTATTCTTAGCTCTTGTTCTTGCTTGTAAAAAATACAGGTGCAGTACTTTACTGTATAATTGTTAACCCTTTCACTGCCACACGACAGAGGGTTAACCCTTTATTATCACACAACCGACGGTCGTGAAGGGGTTAACCTTCTTAGTATTGTCGCAGTGAAAAGGGTTAACCGGTTGGTAGCGCTGCAATGTTTTGATTTTTTTTGGGGGGGGGCGCATTGGTGAACCTTGCCTAGGGCGCCAAATGTGCTAGGTCCGCCCCTGGGTGTATCAAACTCAAACATTATCTAAACATTAATAACATTAATAATAATAATAATAATAATAATAATAATAATAATAATAATAATAATAATAATAATAATAATAATAATAATAATAATAATAATAATAATAATAATAATAATAATAATAATAATAATAATAATAATAATAACATTAATTAACATTAACAGTCAAATGTATATCAGCAAATACATTTACGTCCGCGCAGTGTGCAGTGTGAGTGCTGCAGGGATCTATCAAAGTCCAATCAACCAGATGACCCCGCTGTACTTGCAGGTACAAAACGGATACAGGGAGAAGGCAGTGGCGAATCCTTGTGGAAGCCAACGGAAGCCATGCCTCCCTATAAATTTCATATCAAATTATGAAATATGAAATATGAAAAAAAAAAAAAAATTAAAATATAATTTTTTTTTAATATAGTTTACATTCATTTTCATCTGTGCATCTGTGTTTTTTTTTTTTTTTTTTTTTTTTAATGTCTCCCTCTTCTCCTTCTCACTCCCTCTAACACACTGTCAGACTGTGCTCACTACTGCAGCTAGTATAGGAGAGAAGCAGTGGGTAGGTCTCTTTCTCCATGCTTCCAGCATTATAGAGTGAGTCCAAACTCCAAATCCGATCCTAGCCAATCAGATTTGAGCTGACTGCCACTGGCCACACCCTAAAAGTTTAAAACGGAGCTGGGAGGAAGACGTTCAGCATAATATTCCACCTGGAGGCGGGGCAGGTGCCATATTTTCCCCTCTGCACTCTGAACATTGTATTAACCCGTAACTGTTCCCACGGGCCGAATATTGCCCCGATCCTCGCGAGATTAAATCCACGGGGACCTCTCGGCGTGCCGAAGCTTTTCCTAAATCACTTCCATCATCGAAAACGAGGGGAAAAGGTCGGCTCGCGACCCTGAAAATGTTGCGTGATTTTAAAAACGCTGTATTAAGTGAGCCTATTATGGGATCCACGCGAGCTTTCTATCGTGGAAACATCTGGGCGTCCCGCAACTTTTACTGATTCACATGTAGCCCCTAAAATGCTTAGAAAAGGAAAACAGAAAGCGTGGAATAAACTCGCCGAAACGGAAAAGTGTCCCACGGGCGCGCCGTGATTCCGATCCGCGTGAAAATATTCACGGCCATAGAGGGGACCGTGGGACACCTTTTTGCAACCGAATATGTGTCTCGAATTTGCTCCCACGCGGCGCGCAAAATCGCGCAAGGAAAAATCGGACCAAAAATTACCCAATGCTCCAGCAGTATTAATGACCCTGATGTAAACAAGACAAACGTCTTTCTCTGGTCTGCATCCCCTTATACAATTGTGTGTGAATGAATGAAAACTTTATTAACAGATTGCAGAATGGGTACAGTACAGTACAGCTCAATACATACAATTGTTAAGGGGATGCAGACCAGAGAAAGACTTTCGTCTTGTTTACATCAGGGTCCCCCATTTTCAATTAATCGTAAATGTGTATTGAGCCGTACTGTATTGTACCCATTCTGCAATCTGTTAAATAAATAAAAATAACGTTTGACTGGCCGCCGAGCCATACTGTAGTGTACATGGTGACTGCTTGACTTAAAAAAAAAAAAAAAAAAAAAAAAAAAATTATTAATAAAAATATTGAATAATTTTTTTTTTTATAATTTTTTTTTGGCTTCCCCTGTTATTTTACCCACGCGACGCCACTGGGAGAAGGTACATCTCAGAGAAATCGGTCTGTTCATTCCAAGTGGTTCAAGGACCACAGATGGCTAACGTTTTGCCAAACAAGAGCAAAACTGTTCTGTACACAATGTCGTCTTTGGACAATGAAAGGACTTGGTTCTGGTTTAAGCAAAACCAACGAGAATGCATTTTCAGTGCTTGGATTTCAAAATTGGAAAAACGCTGTACATGCCTTTAAAAAACACGAGAGTAGCAAATACCACAGAGAGGCCATGGACTACCACCAGGTACACGTTTCCTACCAACGCCCTACCAACTTTTGGAGTGTAAAAAAAAATATTAATTCATTAATTGGCCATACCTATTCCAAATGCGTTCCGCGGTCCATATAAATGTCTTTGCCTAAAACCAAACTTGATTGCGATCCACAGTCTCAGCTGCTCTCTCTGCTATGTGATCAATAGCCTCTCAGTCTCAGCTGTTCTCTCTGCTACGCGATCAATAGCATCTCAGTCTCATTTGTTCTATCTGCTATGTGATCAATAGCCTCTCAGTCTCAGCTGTTCTCTCTGATATGGGATCAATAGCCTCTCAGTCTCAGCTGCTCTCTCTGCAATGTGATCAATAGCCTCTCAGTCTCAGATGTTCTCTCTGCTATGCGATCAATAGCCTCTCACTCTCAGCTGCTCTCTCTGCAATGTGATCAATAGCCTCTCAGTCTCAGCTGTTCTCTCTGCTATGTGATCAATAGCCTCTCAGTCTCAGCTGTTCTCTCTGCTATGTGATCAATAGCCTCTCAGTCTCAGCTGTTCTCTCTGCTATGTGATCAATAGCCTCTCAGTCTCAGCTGTTCTCTCTGCTATGTGATCAATAGCCTCTCAGTCTCAGCTGCTCGCTCTGCTATGTGATCCGCTGGTAATCCGGAGGTTCAATTCCTGCTCCTCCTGGGCAGCGTGTCAAAGTGTCCTTGAGCAAGACACTTAAACCCCTAATTGCTCCAGATGAGCAGGTTGGCACCTTACATGGTTGCCTTCGCCGTCGGTGTGTTAATGTATGAGTGAATGGGTAAAATGTGATGAACAAATTGTAAAGTGCTTTGGAAAAAAGCGCTACATAAATGCAGCCATTTACCATTATAGATAGTAAAACATTAGCTCATGTTGGACAGATGCTGCTGCCGAATGAAATCAACAAGAACTCAAACAAGTCTTATTTATAGATGCTAACCTTGGAAGACGTCTAATGTTGTTCATGCCACTCCCCCACTGTGCTCGTCTGAGAGAAAGTTAAATGAGTCCCTGTGATGCTGTATGTGGGCATAATATAGAGAATATACAGTGCAAGGGTTATGATTTTTTAGTGTGTGTGTGGGAGGGGGAGAAAGAGAGAGAGATAGATAATTAGTGAGTAGTGTGTGTGTGTGTGTGTTCTCATTCAAATTAATCGAGAAAGGTTCATTGAGTTCCTGTGTGTGTGGGGGGGGGGGGGTCTCAGTGGTGGAGGAGGGGTGCCAGTGGTGGAGCAGGAGGGGTGCCAGTGGTGGGGCAGGAGGGATGCCAGTGGGGGAGGAGGGATGCCAGAGGGGGAGGAGGGATGCCAGTGGGGGATGAGGGGTGCCAGTAGTGGGGGAGGAGGGTGCCAGTGGGGGAGGAGGGGTGCCAGAGGGGGAGGAGGGATGCCAATGGGGGATGAGGGGTGCCAGTAGTGGGGGAGGAGGGGTGCTAGTGGGGGAGGAGGGATGCCAGTGGGGGATGAGGGGTGCCAGTAGTGGGGGAGGAGGGTGCCAGTGGGGGAGGAGGGGTGCCAGAGGGGGAGGAGGGATGCCAGTGGGGGATGAAGGGTGCCAGTAGTGGGGGAGGAGGGGTGCTAGTGGGGGAGGAGGGATGCCAGTGGGGGATTAGGGGTGACAGTAGTGGGGGAGGAGGGGTGTCAGTGGTGGGGGAGGAGGGGTGACAGAGGGGGAGGAGCGATGCCAGTGGGGGATGAGGGGTGCCAGTGGGGGAGGAGTGGTGCCAGTGGTGGGGGAGGAGGGGTGCCAGAGGGGGAGGAGCGATGCCAGTGGGGGATGAGGGGAGCCAGTGGGGGGTGAGGGGTGCCAGTGGGGGAGGAGGGGTGCCAGTGGAGGAGGAGGGGTGCCAGTGGGGGATGAGGGGTGTCAGTGGGGGATGAGTGGTGCCAGTGGGGGATGAGGGGTGCCAGTATAATTCCATACTGAGAGAAAATAATTGTTCCCAGGGAGAAAGGGGAGGTGTGGCGTGTCTAGACTCAAAGATTAATCTTGTTTGAGTCAAACTTGATCCACAGTCCTAGCTTGCCGGACCAATCGCTCATGGAATCTTTGTTTTCCTTTGAGCCCTCAAGAAGGGGTACGATAACTTTTTCTTATACATAACCCATCACTGGAAATGTCCAACACGTCTTGTTCAATTTAAGGTTTTGAATCGCCTGCATTTTTCAAAAGCTAAACTCTCTAAAATGTTCCCAAATGTAGATCCCACATGTGATGGATGCAGTCTTTCTCCAACGTCATTTTAGCATTTTGTTCTGATAAGTTTGGGAAAGTCTGGAATCCATTTGTGGAAAACTTAAAAGAGGAGCTTAATGTCCCACAGCGGTACCCTGGCCTCCCAGCACGGAGCCAGAGCAATAGAGGCGTCAAAATATCAATAGACACAGCAATAGTAAATAGCCACAATGGCAAAACATTTCCACACACAATAACGTCCATGGCCACACGGTTAAGGTTTGGGGTGTAGAACACCAGCCACAAGTGGATATTATGTCTATACTTACTCACGCTATTAACACTTTGAGCGCCACTCACGGCTAATCTCGGGTTTACGATTGTGACGTTGAAAGCCACGTCACGGCTTTTCTCGAGATTTTTTTTTTTTTTTTTTTTTGATCTGAAATCATATTGCATCACGCGAGCCTACCGTTGGAGATCCAGGGGCCGCCGGCGATCAGATGTGAAAAAAGTGCCCCCTATTGTCTCCCAGATGGTAAATCACCCTTTTGGAATGGACTCAATGAAAATGGATGGGGGAAAAAAATATTCCAGTCCACATTTTCCAGTCCACTGATGCAGCCGGAGTTACCAGAGTTCATTCTGGAGCATCTGAGCCACGGCGATCATGGGTTATACTGTACACACGTTGGATCAATATACTTATCGATTTTTTCGAATGGTGACCAGGAATTGGAATATAACATTTGGATACCATCTGATGTCAGGTAAGGAATCTATGTTATCAGTGTTAGGATAATCAGACTCGTTTTCATGGAGATATAAGCGTTTCCACTATATGTGATATGGCTGTTTCACTGTAAAAGCCATGAGGAAATAATAGCAGCGATTATCAGCGCACGGCACGAGCGTGCGTGCGCACACATATACTATCGACCATCTAGCGTTTATTTGAAAACGATTCATAAATAGACAGACAAATGATAACGTTCTGGAATATTCCAGTATAAGGCGATTATCATGGGATGTGTTGTTTTTTCTTCGAAACCGAGTGGTTTTCAAAATGCTATAAAAAGGAAATTAAGCGATAAAAACACAATCTGCTTTGCCAATGTTGACTGGAAAATGATTCTTTGATAAGCGATGGGCAGATTAGACACATAGCATAATTGAAAACATAGATTAGGCGATATTAATGTTACATGGGCCGTGAACCGTGGCATCAACGGGGTAAAAAGGAAAACACGGCCTGGCACTGAAAGTGTTAACCATGAGACACTCAGGTTGGACACTCTTGTCATGGATTGTCATGAAGGGTCAAAGTAAAAGAGACTCACTGATGACTCTACAGTTGGATAACAGATTTCAACAACTACTGCCTGAGCTGGGATCACCGTCTGACGTATCGTCTCACTTCTCACCTCGACGGCGCTCGGCAAGGACATGGGGGTGTCCTCCAAGTACCAGGCCACAGCAACAGCAAGCTAACAGTACCACCAGGCCACAGCAACATCAAGCTAATGGTACCACCAGGCCACATCAAGCTAACTGTACCGCCAGGCCAATGTGTTATGTGAGATTTCCATGTTAGTTTATCATCCATAATTACACCAAGAAAACAAAATTCAGTAACTCTCTCAATATCAACGCCATCTATGGACAATGCTATATTTTCATCTCGTTTTGGATTGCCAAAAATCATAAATTTAGTTTTTGACATCTGCCAACTGTACAGTACATATTGTTGCCTATTGTGGAGATAACTACTCCACCAATCAAGAACCATTCCTCTCATACCATATGAATGTAATTTATAAATTTAAATATTATGATCTAAGGCAGTGGTTCCCAAACTGTGGTGCGCGAGAGCCCTCTTGGGGGTGCGTGATATGAAAAGGCTAATAACTGTGCTATGGTGTTATTTTACTAATAAATATAACTAATATACATTATTTCAAATGGGGATTTTCACTGTGAAAATCATGAAATGTACTAAACCTTTTAATTAAAAGCGTATGTTTTAATAATAATAATAAAAAAAAGATGTATCCAAAATGCACTTTACTTCATGCCAAATTGCCATAGGCGCGCGACTGGGACCGGTGCGCTATTATTGTGGCAGCGTATTATGCTCATGTGTTTCCCTACACTTCATGCGTTCTTGGAGGGAAACAAAGTTGTCATGGGTGAACTTGTAAAAAGCCTAATAACAGAACACCTCAACCAACTCGCTGAGCAGCTACGGACATATTTCCCACCTATGGATGCATCTCAGACGCAGTGGCGTTGCGTGGGTAAAATAACAGGGGATGCCAAAAAAAATTATTAAAAAAATGTTTATTAAATATTTTTATTAATATTCTTTTATTTTTTTTTATTTTTTTTACGTCAAGCAGTCACCATGTACACTACAGTATGGCTCGGCGGCCAGTCAAACTTTCTTTTTATTTATTTAACAGATTGCAGAATGGGTACAATACAGTATGGCTCAATACAATTTTATAAGGGGATGCAGACCAGAGAAAGACGTTTGTCTTGTTTACATCAGGGTCATTAATACTGCTGGAGCATTGGTTAATTTTTGGTCCGATATTTCCTTGCACGATTTTGCGCGCCGCGTCGGAGCAAATTCGAGACACATATTCGGTTGCAAAAAGGTGTCCCACGGTCTCCTCTATGGCCGTGAATATTTTCACGCGGATCGGAATTACGGTGCGCCCGTGGGACACTTCTCCGTTTCAGCGAGTTTATTCCACGCTTTCAGCTTTCTTTTCTAAGCATTTTCGGGGCTACATGTGAATGAGTAAAAGTTGCGGGACGCCCAGATGTTCCCACGATAGAAAGCTCGCGTGGAGCCCATAATAGGCTCACTTAATACAGCGTTTTTAAAATCACGCAACATTTTCAGGGTCACAAGCCGACCTTTTCCTCTCGCTTTCGATGATGGAAGCGATTTAGGAAACGCTTCGGCACGCCGAGAGGTACCCGTGGATTTAATCTCGCGAGGATCGGGGCAATATTCGGCCCGTGGGAGCAGTCACGGTTTAATAAAATGTTCAAATGTGCAGAGGGGAGGCCAGACTACTTGGTCTGCTGACAGGCCCGTTTTAAGGTGTGGGCAGGGCTTTAGTTAGCTCGAATCTGATTGGCTAGTATTGGTTTTGGAGTCCACATACATGGAGAGGCTGGAGAAAGACACTTCCCCCCTGCCTCCTCTCCAGTCTCCTCTGCTGCAGTGAGAAGAGAGAGTGAGAAGGAGAAGAGGGAGACATTTAAAAAAAATAAAAATTATAACACAGATGAAAAATAATGATTTTTTATTATTATTGTAAACTATATAATTTTTTTTTTTTTTTTTTTTCATATTTCATATTTGATATTAATTCATATTTTTATAGGGAGGCCTGGCTTCTGTTGGCCTCCATGAGGATTCGCCACTGCTCAGACGTGGAGTCAGTCGCCGTGGGTTTTGCTCAGCAACGAATGTGCACATTTTTTGTTATTATGTTTGTTTTTACTACTTTTTTTATCGAAACATCACTGGCGGGGACGTCATACAGGCCAGTCACTTATTGACCTAAACTCCGGACTCAAAGAGGAGTTCAGAGACACTTTATCATGCCAAGACTGGCCAACGGAGATCAGAAGGGACAAAGACAACGCGGGAGACAAAGACGGCCGCAGGACAAAGAAGAAACACAGAGGGAAGAGGAGCGGGATCAGATTAAGTCTAAGAAGATCTGCTTACCGTCCGGCTATTCCATCTATCTTCCTGGCGAATGCACATTCGACAGAGAGTAAGATGGATGATTTACAAGCACGGGTCCGATTCCAGCGAGAGATGAAGGACTGCAATATCCTGTGTTTCACAGAGACCTGGCTGAAACCAGTGACTCCGGATCACAGCATCTCTCCCTCCAACTCCTTCACCATCTTCAGAGCGGACCGTACAGAGGCCTCCGGGAAGAGCATCGGCGGGGGTCTCTGCCTTATGACCAACAACGGCTGGACTAGCCCCGGGGAGGTGCAGATACTCTCCCGTTTATGCTCCGCCGACATGGAACACCTCTCGATCCAATGTCGTCCCTTCCATCTTCCACGCAAGTTCACTGCAGTAATCATGACTGCAGTATACATTCCTCCCCAAGGAACGTCGGCAGGGCGCTAGCGGAACTACACGACCATCTAAACACACATCAGATCAAGCATCCAGACGCGGCCATGATTGTAGCCGGGGATTTGAATCAGGCGAATTTGAAAAAAGTCATGCCGTCTTTCTTTCAACACATCGTCTGCTCCACAAGGGGAGGAAATACACTCGACCACTGTTACACCCCGTTCAGAGCCGGATACAAGGCTGTACCGGCTCCACCATTAGCATGAGCCACGAACACATCGGATCATGCCGCCATCTTGTTGGTCCCTGCTTACAAACAAAGATCACGTGACGCCGTCGTGTCACGTGAGGTAAAAAGATGGACCGACCAATCAGAGGCCACGTTTCAGGACGCACTCGATGATGTCGACTGGGGAATGTTCGAGAGAAGCACCAGTGACGTCAGCGAGTTCACAGACACCGTTGTGAGCTTTTTTTTTTTTTTTTTTTTATTGATCTTTTTCCCCCTCCATTTTTCCTCAGATTTTCTCCCATCCCAATGTTAGTCGTATGCCAATTCCCAGTCCCTTCCTGGTCGCTGCGCACTTACCCCCCACAGTCAGATCATCTGGGAGAGTGGAGGCTACCACGTGCTTCCTCCGACACACGTCCAGCCAATCACCGCTTCTTTTCACCTGGCAGCGCGGATTCTCATCGAGAGGGCGTAGCATGTGGGAGGATCACACTATCCCCCTCAAGTCCTATCCGCGCTTAGCAGGCGCCCCGACCGAACTGTAGGAGTCGCTGTTTACAACGACCCGGACCCACCCCGCCAGCTTCTCCCACCCTCTAATACAGCCAATTGTATTAGTGTGGACGGCCAGCCAAGCTGGTGACAACCCCGGAGCTGTGAGCTGGATTCGAACAGGCGAATCCAGCTCACAGCTCCGGGGTTGGTGACAAACGCAATCTCCGCTCGGCCACCTAACCGCCTTTCGTTGTGAGCTTTATAACAACACTCGCTGACAGTATTGTCCCCACAAAGAAGGCGAGGGTGTTCCCGAACCAGAAACCATGGGTGGACAGTACTATCAGAGCAGCTCTGAACTCTCGCACCACTGCTTATAACCTTGGCAGAGAGTCAGGAAACATGGAAGAGTACAAGACAACAGTCTACACTCTGCGCAAGGCTGTTAAACTTGCTAAGAGGACGTATGCCGACAAGATGGAGGCACAAATGGCACAGAATGACACAAGAGGCTTATGGCAGGGACTGAGGACGATTATAGCATGAGGGGTTATAGCATGTGGGTTAAGTGATCATTATATGATATTCTGTACCCGCAAAAAGCTAAAACTAAAGGCTGGCTGTCACAAAACAGTCACATCTAGAGACCTCAAAACCTACTCTAGCGAGGCCTTTAACCTTGAACTGGAGAGTCTGGACTGGTCAGATGAACTCAATGGTACACTGGTTGAAGAAACTTGGCTTGGCTTCAAAACCAAATTTTCATCAATACTAAACAACATGGCCCCCCTAAGAACCACCAGGGTAAAAAATCGCGCTGAGCCATGGATGCACACTGAAATACTGACCGCTATGAAAGCCAGAGACAAAAAATGCTCTGAGTTTCGTAAAACCAGTCAAAGCTTACCAAAAGCACGAGCAGTGAACTCCAAGACCACGTGGCTGAACTCAAACTAGAAAGAAACAGACTAAGAAATGACGTAAACTCCATGATCAAAACTGATAAAAAAAATGTCATCAATGACAAAACCGAGGAAAACAAAAATAAACCACGTGAACTTTGGAAATTACTCAACAATCAACTAGGCTGCAGTAAAAAACTTAAAACCAGGTTCTCAAACATAAACATAAAGACGGACAACACGCTCATCACAGACAAGCTGGATGTAGCCAATTACTTATACACTTTCTTCACAAACATAGCCACAACACTGGTAAACAAACTACCCTCCCACTCAGGGCAGTATGGGGTAGAACACATAGTAGCATACTACAAGAACCTAGGCGTCCACAAAGACGACTTCAAACTGGAAATGGTAACTACAGATGAGGTACTCAAAAAACTGAGCGCCCTCCAACCAAACAAGGCCACTGGCCATGACAACATCCCCTCCAAATTCCTCAGAGACTCAGCAGCAGCCATCACCCCAGTCATCACACACATAATAAACCTCTCCATAAAACAGGGACACGTCCCCAAGGACTTCAAAATTGCGAGAGTAACACCCCTGCACAAAAGGGCAGCAAATTAGACCCGGGTAACTACCGCCCTGTTTCTATCCTTACATCCATCTCGAAAGTCATGGAAAAAATAGTATACGAACAGATCGAAAAGTACCTCGCGGAAAAAAATCCAATCTGGCTTCAGAACATCCCACTCCACGGACACATGCCTTCTCTACTTGAACGACCACATCAAACAAGAGGTGGACGCGGGCAAATACTGCGGCATGGTCATGCTGGACCTACAAAAGGCCTTCGACACTGTCAATCACACCATTCTGATTGACAAGCTAAAAGCAATTGGTTTTGATAGATTATCAGTGAGCTGGATACAATCCTACCTGGAGGGGAGGGAACAGATGGTGGAAGTAAACGGTACCCTATCCCCCCCCCCTCACAGTGAGCTGTGGTGTTCCACAAGGAAGCATACTAGGACCGCTACTATTCCTAATTTATGCAAATGACATGTTGTCAGCTTGTGACTGCAACTTGTTCCTGTTTGCGGACGACTCAGCCCTGCTGGTCTCTGACAAGAACAAGTTACAGGTTGAAAAAGCCCTCAGCTCGGAACTAGGCAAAATCTGCATATGGCTTGCAGACAACAAACTATCATTACACATGGGCAAAACAGAGTCCATTCTCTTCGGTTCAAATAACAAACTCAGCAAGACCGACGGCTTCTCGGTTGCAGTGGGTGACAATATTATCACAAGGAAAGATGAAATTACCTACCTGGGTTCCATCCTAGAGGCTAATCTTTCCTGTGACAAAATGGCATCCAATGTAATAAAAAAAGTCAACCAACGAACGCGATTCTTATACCGGATCTCCTCTCTGGTAAACAAGAATACCCTGAAGACTCTAGCAGGAGCACTCATTCAAGGGTACTACGACTATGCTTGCACCTCATGGTACCAAAGCACCTCAAAGGCACTAAAAAACAAATTACAAACATCTCAAAACAAGCTAGTCAGACTACTGCTTGACCTAACTCCTAGAACCCACCTCACCCCTGCCCACTTTGACAACCTAGGATGGCTTAGAGTAGACGACAGAGTACAGCAACTTGCAATGGGCCTGGTCTACAAGATACACTACGCGACCAAGGTACCCATGTACATGTCAAAATACTTCCCAAAGGTCAGTGAATACCACGATCACAACACCAGAGGGAGCTCCACAAATCATGTAAAACCCAGATTCGGCTCAAACAAGGGACTAAACACGTTTCGCAATTATGCCACATCAATGTGGAACGCCCTACCTAAAGCTGTAAAGGAATGTGAATCACTACCCACTTTTAAAAACACTCTCAAAAAACACCTACGTGAGACTGCAATTCGAAACTGGCCCCTACAAATGTCCTAACCTAGTTGTACAGTAAATTACCAAGTAAGGCTTTGTCAGTATTCCAATGTACAGTGTAAAATGTGTGTGTGTCCCCTACCCAACCCCCCCCCCCCCCACCTCCAATGTACAGCCCTCACCCAACCCACCCAACCCCACCCCACCCACCCAACCTCCTCCAATGTACAGTTTCTACGCCAAATGTATATACACTCTTTTTCTGGACACTTTTGTATCACAAACAGTACTGTATTTGCAAATCTGATATGTCATAAATGTATAGATGTAGCAGTACTGTCTATCTGTATGTCATGTATGTCATATATGTTATGATGAATTGAAAATGGGGGACCCTGATGTAAACAAGACGAAAGTCTTTCTCTGGTCTGCATCCCCTTAACAATTGTATGTATTGAGCTGTACTGTACTGTACCCATTCTGCAATCTGTTAATAAACTTTTCAATCAATCAATCAATCAATCAATCAAACGATAACTGACTACAAAGTCAGCGCCCCCTCAATGGGGAGCGACGACGCCTCCCTTGCGGACCAGCTCAACACCTTCTACGCGCGGTTTGGCGCAAACAGTGGCGCTGCTAGCTCAACGGCTAGTGACATCACTGGTGCGCTGGCTGTTGTGGAGGGGGGGGGGGCATCCGCGGGGGGGGGCGGGGACGCTCTCTCATTGACGGTACACAGTGTGAGAAGAGCATTTATGCAGGTGAACACCAGGAAGGCGGCTGGCCCAGATGGAATAACAGGACGCATACTTAAGTCCTGTGCTAACCAGCTAGCCCCTGTGTTCACCACCATATTTAATCAATCCCTGAAGGAGTCAGTGGTCCCTGCCTGCTTCAAGATGTCTACCATTATCCCGGTACCAAAGAAACCCTCCCCAGCAGGTCTCAATGACTACAGACCGGTGGCACTCACCTCTGTGGCCATGAAATGTTTCGAGAGGCTGGTCAAGGATCACATTTGTGCCTCCCTCCCCAGTGATATGGACCCTATGCAATTTGCATACAGGCCAAACAGGTCCACTGACGATGCGGTCTCCCAAGTACTGCACAGCACCCTCTCTCACCTGGACCGTCAGAAGGGGGGCTATGTGAGACTGTTGTTCATTGACTACAGCTCAGCATTCAACACCATAGTCCCCACCAGACTGGTGGACAAGCTGATCGAGCTAGGTCTGAGCTCCGCTCTGAGCGCCTGGATACTGGACTTTCTGAGTGAGAGGCCCCAGGCGGTCAGGGTGGGGGGTCAGACCTCCAACACCATCACCCTGAGCATTGGGTCCCCCCAGGGCTGTGTTCTGAGCCCCCTGCTGTACTCACTATACACACATGACTGTGTGGCCAAGTTCAGCTCCAACTCCATAGTGAAGTTTGCGGACGACACAGTGGTGGTGGGGCTGATCTCGGACAACGACGAGAAGGCCTACTGGGAGGTTGAGGTACTGGAACGCTGGTGCCAGGACAACAGCCTGCTCCTGAACATTGGTAAAACCAAGGAGCTGATCGTGGATTATAGGAGAGGACAGCAGGAGACACACACACCACTGAGGATTAACGGGGCTACCGTGGACAGGGTGAGCAGCTTTAAGTACCTGGGGGTCCACATCGCAGAGGATCTGACATGGACAACACACATAGACTCAGTCGTAAAAAAGGCGAAGCAATGCCTCTACCACCTGAGACAGTTAAGGAAGTTCAGAGTATCTGGGAAGATACTCCGGTCCTTCTACTCCGGAGCTGTAGAGAGCATCTTGACTGGAAACATCACTGCCTGGTATGGAAACAGCACGGCACAGGACAAGAAGGCCCTACAGAGAGTGGTGTGCTCAGCCGAGCGTACCACGGGTATTGCACTACCACCCCTGCAGGTTCTATACAACAAGAGGTGTAGGTCCAGAGCCTGCAGAATAATGAAGGACCCACACCACCCCAACAACAGCCTTTTCATGCTGCTCAGGTCAGGCAGACGCCTGCGAACACCAGCTGCTAGGACAGAGAGACTTCGGCTCAGCTTCTTCCCCCAGGCCATCAGAGCCCTGAACACTGAACTCTCCACACACAAGCACACGCACAAAACACTTACTGTACACGCTCACACACTAGCAGCCACTTTAACATGAGCAAGCACACACTCATGCTGCACACGCCCACACTTATGGCCACCAAGAAGGGTCACTTTAAAAATAGTATAGTATAACCGGAGATTGTATAAATTAGCATGTACAGAAAGACACTACCAAGGGACCCAGTATGTCCTCCATGCTCTGTAAATAACTTATGTACATATACCGATATGCCCTAACATGTTACTTGGCTATTGCACAATGGTACTTGTTTATTGCACAATGTTGATTCTATTATATGTTATTTGCACATCGTTGCGGGCAAGACCACCCGCATTTCATTGTATACTTGTATGCCGTGACAAATAAATCTCTTGACTTGACTTGATTCAACCAATTTTTTTTGTTTTTTGGCCAATCTGTTTCTGAGTTTATGCATGTAATTCTCATTTTGTTCTTTCGTGTGGTGAAGTATTTTATTTTGTTTGTCATACTTTGGTATGTCTTCTTATTGGATTAAACCTGATGCCTTTAGTGCACCTATGAATAGACTGTGTTGTCTTTTTTATGTTGGGCATTGGGGTTCGGGAGGTGACGGGGGTGCATGGCAAAAAAAGTTTGGGAACCGCTGATCTAAGGTATCAAATGCCTTTTTTAAATCAATAAACAACCATATTGTTAATTTATTTGTATCTGTTGCTGTAGTTATTTTTTTCAATAATATTCATTAAGACAGTCTCTGTTGACCTGTTTTGTCTAAAGCCATACTGGCTTTCGCTCAGCAGTTTGTTCTTTTCCACAAAAACATCTAACTTATGCAAAACAAGTTTTTCAAGCACTTTCAAGAACTGTGAGAGCAATGACACTGGCCTATACTTAGTGAAGCTGTGCTTATCTCCTACTTTGAAAAGCGGGATAACTTTTGCTACCTTCATCCTGTCTGGAAAAATACCTGTCTGAAAAGAAAGATTACAAATATAACAGAGAGGTTTGATTATACAATCAATTTACGACAATCAAAGAGAGAATAGACTTCATCTTAACATATCTGGAAAAGGAATTGCTCACCGCTAACCTACTTCACTCCCATTTCCTGCTCAACTGTGGCAAAGTGCGAGGACAGCCCAAAGATACAGATGGCCTCCCCCTCCCTCCCACCAGCTCAGCAACCCATGATGCAAAAGACTGTGCCCCACCCCCAGGATGACGACCTTGCGAAAGGAGGTCTCTCCCTCCCTTCCAGTCCAATGGCCCATGGTGCGATAGTCTGTGCCTCCCTCCCTCCATCTGATTCTGGCCCAACAGTCCGTGAATTAGTCGGTGAAAAACCAGCCTCCTCTCTATCTTACCAACAACAAAGAAAATAGGTTTCTCCCTCCCGCCGTCTGCAGCCCATGACGGGAAGGTTTCACTGCCATACTCCTCCAAATCATCCTCCTCCATTTCCCTCTCCTCTTCCGGGAAGAACAGACCGGTGAATGCTGGTCTCAAACTGACTCCCCAATCCTTCCCACACTCCGCCCTATCCAGCCCTCAGCTACAACCCCCCAAAACCCGCTCGACTTACTCCCCCATCAGTCCTATCCAGCCCTCAGCTACAACCCCCCAAAACCCTCTCGACTTACTCCCCCATCGCTCCTATCCAGTTTCGAGAGGCTGGTCAAGGATCACATTTGTGCCTCCCTCCCCAGTGATATGGACCCTATGCAATTTGCATACAGGCCAAACAGGTCCACTGACGATGCGGTCTCCCAAGTACTGCACAGCACCCTCTCTCACCTGGACCGTCAGAAGGGGGGCTATGTGAGACTGTTGTTCATTGACTACAGCTCAGCGTTCAACACCATAGTCCCCACCAGACTGGTGGACAAGCTGATCGAGCTAGGTCTGAGCTCCGCTCTGAGCGCCTGGATACTGGACTTTCTGAGTGAGAGGCCCCAGGCGGTCAGGGTGGGGGGTCAGACCTCCAACACCATCACCCTGAGCATTGGGTCCCCCCAGGGCTGTGTTCTGAGCCCCCTGCTGTACTCACTATACACACATGACTGTGTGGCCAAGTTCAGCTCCAACTCCATAGTGAAGTTTGCGGACGACACAGTGGTGGTGGGGCTGATCTCGGACAACGACGAGAAGGCCTACTGGGAGGTTGAGGTACTGGAACGCTGGTGCCAGGACAACAGCCTGCTCCTGAACATTGGTAAAACCAAGGAGCTGATCGTGGATTATAGGAGAGGACAGCAGGAGACACACACACCACTGAGGATTAACGGGGCTACCGTGGACAGGGTGAGCAGCTTTAAGTACCTGGGGGTCCACATCGCAGAGGATCTGACATGGACAACACACATAGACTCAGTCGTAAAAAAGGCGAAGCAATGCCTCTACCACCTGAGACAGTTAAGGAAGTTCAGAGTATCTGGGAAGATACTCCGGTCCTTCTACTCCGGAGCTGTAGAGAGCATCTTGACTGGAAACATCACTGCCTGGTATGGAAACAGCACGGCACAGGACAAGAAGGCCCTACAGAGAGTGGTGTGCTCAGCCGAGCGTACCACGGGTATTGCACTACCACCCCTGCAGGTTCTATACAACAAGAGGTGTAGGTCCAGAGCCTGCAGAATAATGAAGGACCCACACCACCCCAACAACAGCCTTTTCATGCTGCTCAGGTCAGGCAGACGCCTGCGAACACCAGCTGCTAGGACAGAGAGACTTCGGCTCAGCTTCTTCCCCCAGGCCATCAGAGCCCTGAACACTGAACTCTCCACACACAAGCACACGCACAAAACACTTACTGTACACGCTCACACACTAGCAGCCACTTTAACATGAGCAAGCACACACTCATGCTGCACACGCCCACACTTATGGCCACCAAGAAGGGTCACTTTAAAAATAGTATAGTATAACCGGAGATTGTATAAATTAGCATGTACAGAAAGACACTACCAAGGGACCCAGTATGTCCTCCATGCTCTGTAAATAACTTATGTACATATACCGATATGCCCTAACATGTTACTTGGCTATTGCACAATGGTACTTGTTTATTGCACAATGTTGATTCTATTATATGTTATTTGCACATCGTTGCGGGCAAGACCACCCGCATTTCATTGTATACTTGTATGCCGTGACAAATAAATCTCTTGACTTGACTTGATTCAACCAATTTTTTTTGTTTTTTGGCCAATCTGTTTCTGAGTTTATGCATGTAATTCTCATTTTGTTCTTTCGTGTGGTGAAGTATTTTATTTTGTTTGTCATACTTTGGTATGTCTTCTTATTGGATTAAACCTGATGCCTTTAGTGCACCTATGAATAGACTGTGTTGTCTTTTTTATGTTGGGCATTGGGGTTCGGGAGGTGACGGGGGTGCATGGCAAAAAAAGTTTGGGAACCGCTGATCTAAGGTATCAAATGCCTTTTTTAAATCAATAAACAACCATATTGTTAATTTATTTGTATCTGTTGCTGTAGTTATTTTTTTCAATAATATTCATTAAGACAGTCTCTGTTGACCTGTTTTGTCTAAAGCCAAACTGGCTTGCGCTCAGCAGTTTGTTCTTTTCCACAAAAACATCTAACTTATGCAAAACAAGTTTTTCAAGCACTTTCAAGAACTGTGAGAGCAATGACACTGGCCTATACTTAGTGAAGCTGTGCTTATCTCCTACTTTGAAAAGCGGGATAACTTTTGCTACCTTCATCCTGTCTGGAAAAATACCTGTCTGAAAAGAAAGATTACAAATATAACAGAGAGGTTTGATTATACAATCAATTTACGACAATCAAAGAGAGAATAGACTTCATCTTAACATATCTGGAAAAGGAATTGCTCACCGCTAACCTACTTCACTCCCATTTCCTGCTCAACTGTGGCAAAGTGCAAGGACAGCCCAAAGATACAGATGGCCTCCCCCTCCCTCCCACCAGCTCAGCAACCCATGATGCAAAAGACTGTGCCCCACCCCCAGGATGACGACCTTGCGAAAGGAGGTCTCTCCCTCCCTTCCAGTCCAATGGCCCATGGTGCGATAGTCTGTGCCTCCCTCCCTCCATCTGATTCTGGCCCAACAGTCCGTGAATTAGTCGGTGAAAAACCAGCCTCCTCTCTATCTTACCAACAACAAAGAAAATAGGTTTCTCCCTCCCGCCGTCTGCAGCCCATGACGGGAAGGTTTCACTGCCATACTCCTCCAAATCATCCTCCTCCATTTCCCTCTCCTCTTCCGGGAAGAACAGACCGGTGAATGCTGGTCTCAAACTGACTCCCCAATCCTTCCCACACTCCGCCCTATCCAGCCCTCAGCTACAACCCCCCAAAACCCGCTCGACTTACTCCCCCATCAGTCCTATCCAGCCCTCAGCTACAACCCCCCAAAACCCTCTCGACTTACTCCCCCATCGCTCCTATCCAGCCCTCAGCTACCACCCCCAAAACCCCCTCGACTTGCTCCCCCATCAGATCTATCTAGCCCTCAGCTACCAGCCCCAAAATACTTTCCACAGTTTAGGAACCACTGGTCTATGGTGCTGAAACAGAGCTGAGCGTCATCTTTCTTTAAAGTCTAAAAACCGAGTCGAAATGTATTCTTACTACACCTCTGTTACAGCCACAGCCAGGGCTTTTCTCTCCCCTGTGTGTCAGCAGGTTCCCAGGCCCATACATGGTCTCTTCCTGTTCCCGCCTCACAACCACTCTGTCTACCTGGGCGCGGCCTACACACCTAAGAACCCTCACATCATCAAGGAGCCGGGATAAGAGGCCTGCAGTACTCCTGTCACTCCTTGTCCGAGTGTTGTTTTCACCTCCGGTGGTATAAGACTCTATTCAGACCTCAGCGTTCATGGAATCACGTCTTCTTGTGCCCAGTGACTTTTGCTCTATACTAACTATTGTTCTCTGATGTCCAGGACCTCACCTCTCCGGAATACACCTCAACCACGGACCCTCACCAGCCTGAACCCTCATGGACCTCACACGCGCACGCACGCACGCACTTGCTTCCCATACTCCCATTAAATATGTGCCTGTGTTCTGCTCCAGCTTTCATTCATCTTGCACAAAATAAAAATGGCTTTGAATTAAGCGTTGGTATGTGAAATTAATTAAATTAATGATACTTTAATTAAATTATTCACTCACAATATTAGTGATTCTAGGTTAAACAGCTGTCCTGTCGTAATTAGCATAATGTATAGCTGGTTAAGGACTGGGGTGAGTTCTGTCCTTGAAGCTTTTGCAATTGAAAAGTCACTACAGTAGTGACATTGAGGTGTGCGTTAGGAACTGCAGACTACTTTGTGTTAAATTAGCAACACTTTATTTAATAAAGAAGCACTTTGGGCTGCACTTCTTGTATGAAAGGTGCTGTACAAATAAAGTTTATTATTAACACTTTCAGTGCCACTCACGAGATTTCTCTTGTTTTTTTATAGGTGGTTGCATGCCACTCACGAGATTTCTCGGAATTATTATTTTTATTTTTTTTGCGATCTGAAAAATTATTGCATCACCCGAGCCTACCCGAGTATAGCCGAGGGGCGCCGGCGATCACTGTGGAAAAAAGCGCCCCCTGTCGTCTCCCAGATGACATAAGTGATTTTGGAATGGACTCAATGAAAATGAATGGGGAAAAAAATCCGGTACTCCACATTTTCCAGTTCACTGATCCAGCCGGGGTTACTAGAGTTCATTCTGGAGCCTCAGATCCCCGCGGATCATGGAGTTCTACTGTATCGCGTTGGATCCATACACGTATCGATTTTTAATGGTGATCAGGAATTGGAATATACCAGTTGGATACCATCTGATGTCAGGTAAGGACTCTATGTTATCAGTGGTAGGATAATCAGAGTAAGTTTGATGAAGTTATAAGCTGTTTTGTGAAATGTCTTCTTTCGGTTTCACTGTAAAAGTCCGTGAGGAAATCAACGGAACGATTATCAGTGCGCGGCCGTAATGTGCGTGCGTGCACGTATAATATTGATCATCTAGCGTTTATTTGAAAACGATTCATAAAAAGGCCGACGAATATCA
Source organism: Notolepis coatsorum (assembly GCF_963971535.1). Lineage (NCBI taxonomy): Eukaryota > Metazoa > Chordata > Actinopteri > Aulopiformes > Paralepididae > Notolepis > Notolepis coatsorum. Next base: position 163,771,449 of record NC_140165.1, on the reverse strand, counting down.
ACGTTGTGGAATATTCCACTAAAAGACGATTTTCATAGAATGCTCCAGAATGAGCTGTTTTTTATATCAAAACGGGGGCTTTTCTAACTGCTCTGAAACGGCAACGACGCGATAAAAAAACAATCTGCCTTCACAGCACTGACTGGAAAATAGTCTTTGATAATGCGATGGGCAGATTAGACACATAGCCATAATTTAAAACATAGATTAGGCGATATTAACGTTAACATTGGCGCCGATGGTGGCATTCAAGCGGTAAAACGGAAAACCAGGCGTGGCGCTGAAAGTGTTAAAGTAAAAGTGAATACAATAATACTGCCTGAGCGGGGTCGATGCATTTTTATTCAACAAAAACACGACGCAGATGGCACTCAGAATGTTCGCTCAAAAAGTCAAGACATTTGCATTGGTGCACTGTGGGACGGAGGTGTGTTTGATTACCACGGCCCAGCTGGAGAGGCAGCTATGGAAAGGTAGCGGACTAAAATGAATGCAAATTCTGTGGGCCAGCTGAAGATGCCAGACCCACTGGCCAAATACATCTCTGACTTGCTTCCACCCCATGAACCCTCAAGATCTCATAGGTCACCAGGGAGTGATCTGCTACAGTAACTGTTCCTAGGATTAAAACAAAACACGGCGAAACAGCGTTCAGTTATTATGATACACATCCGGGAGATCAGCCCCAACTCTGGCTGCTTTATTTATATAGAACATTTCATACACAGAGGCAATTCAAAGTGATTAGTAATAGTAAATGGACTGCATCTCTACGACACTTTTATCCAAGCACTTTATAACTTATGCCTCACATTTACCCATTGACTCACACATTCACATTCTCCAACTAAAAAACATCTGGAGCTCAAGAGACATTTCCATCACAACCAAGATCAGGATATTTAACACCAACGTGAAGTCAGTCCTACTCTATGGCGCTGAGACCTGGAGGACCACTGTCACAACAACCAATAAATTACAAGTTTTCCTAAACACCTGTCTGCGCCGAATCCTCCAGATTCGCTGGCCTAACACCATCAGCAATAAAGACCTGTGGCAACGAACACAACAACAGCCAGCAGAGAAAGAGATTCTCCAACGGCGTTGGAGATGGATTGGCCATACACTCCGTAAACCATCCCTGAGCATCACAAGACAATCTCTCAGGTGGAACCCCCAAGGGAAAAGAAAGCGAGGCCGACCACGAAACACCTGGCGCAGAGACTTGGAAGACGATGCCAAGAAGATGGGACACACCTGGGGCCAGCTTGAGAGGTTGGCTCAGGATCGGGATGCTTGGAGAACCCTTGTTGACGGCCTATGCCCCAAACGGGGTAAAAGGCGTAAGTAAGTAAGTAAGTCACACATTCACATACTGACGGCGGAGGCAACCATGCAATCATACTTGCCATGCCTTGCCTTTGTGTTATCAAGTACTGGTACAGGCCATTTCTATGTAATTACCAGAGTATTACCCTGTAATTAGCATTTTACAGTATAATAAACTTTATTTGTATAGCACCTTTCATACAAGAATTGCAGCTCAATGTGCTTCACAGCAGTAAAATAAGTGCAAGCCCTTTCATTGATTGTGCCCCTGCTTCACAAGATGCCTGTGAATGGTCTTCATATTGATCTGTAGAATAAAATATCATATTTTCCTCTTTGATAATCACAGATACCCATGATTAACGGAAAATAGTCAGAATTGAGAGCTGAAAATAAATGTAATTCCCATTGGGGGTTGAGGGGGGAGCGCTATGGAACATGGACGTCAGTCTAATCACACACAATATACCCATGACATCATCCGCAATATCAACCATGGGAGATGGGGGAGGGGAGATGACACATCATCATTAGCTTCGGCTAACGGGAGAAGGGTTTTGGCTAATGACAAGGCCTCAGCCACCATTGGACTAACAGCAGAAGTGACGATAGAATAATGAATTTAGTGTTCCATCAAAGATTTTTCAAGGACAATACGAGATGGGTAACATCTGAGGCTTTTGTTTATGTAATAAACAACGATTCCAAGAAAGGTACTATGCTGTCCAGTGTCGAATACTTATGGTTACGGATTGCATTAAAGGGGAATTACAAAGATTGTACAGCCAGTATGAGAAGACTGAGAAGAGAAATAAACACAACGCAGAAACTACACAACGACAACGATGGACAGGTGATACTGGCTGATTGATCCAAATCTAACAAATATGAGTTGAGGCCCCGTATAGGCCCATCTGGGTCTCTTGCCTCTACTCGGCACCTTTTATATACTTTCTGTCATGGTCAATATTTTTACTGTTTTGTTGAAATGGTGCGAAATAAATAAATAAAATAAATAAAATAACCATGATAGCATAACATAACGAGACTGAACAACAGATACAGCACATTTGACTTTGTAATGAAAGTACATTTCAAACACTGCATGACAACAACAAATCATATCCAGGCATTTGTGGGCACTGTGGGAATAAAACATCAGGACAACATGTTGTGATGTCATTTGAATTGTCCCCTTTAAGTGCTACAGTCTTGACTGCATAGTAGGTAGTAGTAATAGGCGAGGTAGATTCCTTAGTAGCAGAGTGCATACTAGTTGAAGACATATATTATATATATATAATGTGTTTTTAGTCGATGGCAGAACATTGGGCTGGGTACGGCTGTCCTTGGAGGTAAGGGAAATAATTAAAACAGTTGCAGGTGTATGTAAACAACTCTGCGATAGAGTCCTTAAAAGTAGTAAGGATTCAAAGGATTGTTGATAGTCCCTTTTATATAATTATTTTTTTTTTGTTATTGTTGTTTTGACATGTCGTCGTGTCTTTCTCACATATTGCTTTCTATTGAGTCTTCTAATTGAATGACGCAAGGAGCGAGGGATCAGAGCAGGGTCATTAGCTGCTCAGCTCCAGGTGAGGTCCCTGCTAGTGAGGTCTTCTCTGGACATCAAGCAGAAGCATTCAATGTCCTTGGTCTACAGAACAAAGCCGTATCAGAGTTCTTTGAGTTTGGTTCCAAAGCAACAGCCTTCTCGTTCCATTTCATTCCGGAGAGAGAGTGTAACTGAGGGGTTACAAAACCCTGACTGTATTAAAGATTGTTGTGCATGCCTAACGATGAGGGAGCTCACTGGGCTTAAGGGAGAAGAAAAGATACATCATGTTTAAAGCCATATAATTTTAACTGTTAACTATTTAAAAAAAAAAATTTTACCCATGTTTAACATTCATAGCCTATTCTCAAGATATCTGTAAAAAATTACACATATTTTCGAATTTTAACCACTTAAATTAGTGTTTGTTTGATACCACGTCAGTTTTTATTGAAAAAAAATGTTTTTTCATCGAAAAAGACGGATAAATGTTATTTTTGACCATATTTCCAATATTTATTTTTGATAAATACCAATTAGCGAATTACCTCTGAATACGAATCAAAAAAAATATTAAAGATTCGATGACTAGTTCGGCCAGAAACGGCGTTGAGGCGAGACGTTACCAAGTGGTCAACTGACTGCAGGCGGTTCAAAAGAAACAGATAAATGTTGTTTTTGACCATATTTCTAATATTTATTTTTGATAAATACCAATTAGAAATATCTCGACGAATTACCTCTGAATACGAATCAAAAAAAATATTAAAGATTCGATGACTAGTTCGGCCAGAAACGGCGTTGAGGCGAAGGTTCTGTCTTGAAAATCCACTCGCTCCCCGAGTCCCCCCCCCACCACCACAAAACCTGTATCCGGAGTTTTTCATCGAAAAAAACGGATAAATGTTGTTTTTGACCATATTTCCCATATTTATTTTTGATAAATACCAATTAGAAATATCTCGAGGAATTACCTCTGAATACGAATCAAAAAAAAATTAAAGATTCGATGACTAGTTCGGCCAGAAACGGCGTTGAGGCGAAACGTTACCAAGTGGTCAACTGACTGCAGGCGGTTCAAAAGAAACGGATAAATGTTGTTTTTGACCATATTTCTAATATTTATTTTTGATAAATACCAATTAGAAATATCTCGACGAATTACCTCTGAATACGAATCAAAAAAGATATTAAAGATTCGATGACTAGTTCGGCCAGAAACGGCGTTGAGGCGAAACGTTACCAAGTGGTCAACTGACCTGAATATGCTCCGGGCGCTTCGATGTGCTGCTGCGGCAGGAATATTGGGCTCGGCTCGCTGGTGAAACAAGAACCAGACCTGATCCGTTCAGGACCCTTCCTCGTTGGCGCGTGCCGGCTATGGGGGTCTTGTTTTTCGGCGTGTGGCGCGCTGTGGACTGCACGGTCCGGTTCGCCTCTGGTTCTGTCTTGAAAATCCACTCGCTCCCCCCCCCCACCACCACAAAACCTGTGTGCCGAGTTTCAATGACCGGCAGCCCGCTTCAGCCTAACTCACCTCCCCCTGACTTGTGGCAAAGTTATCTGTGGAGCGATGACGCCACCATGAGTTTTACATCGGTAACAGCACATCCCGGCAATTACAAGGTCCTTATCTCGTGGAATATGCAAAGGATGGCAAGATATAGAGAGAATTGAACGAATAAGAGCAGATTTAAAAATGCTTAAAAATGCCGTTTTAACGTTGAAGTGGATGGGAGTAGAAAAAGTAACTAGGGGTAAACAAGTCACTAAATCTGTAACTACTATTTCTAGAGTGTTTCATGTTATAAGCTTTTCACACAATGAACATATATGTAAAATTAAGATATTTACCCAATTTCATGAAATAATAATAAACACAGACACCGCTGTGCTCACACACACACTCAAAATATTTCAAAAAAGTAGAAAAAGCGACTAGGGGTGCACAAGGGTAAAACCACTGCTAGGTATGTACTTTAATTACTGGCCAGACAGTACATCGAATATATGGTGGACACTCATAATAACACGGCATTGACAAAGAAATAGTATTTGAGGGTATTTATTATTATGCAACAATAGGTTACAGAATGAGAATTAGGGTCACGCTTGTATGGCGAAGAATAGGCATAAAGTCAGTCAGTAGCATAAGTCACTGGGAATAGAATGATTCCTACGATCGGTACTAGGCTGACGCCACCTGGCGTATAATAGCAATTATAGAGGGCAACGCTGGTACCGCCTGGAGACACTGGGTTCCTCCCAGAGTTGTAAGGTCTGGAGGATAGAGGAATGTTCGGATACTCAGTCTGATCAATTGAAGAAGAAGGGGATTCACGTACAGAAGCCAGTCCTTGTAATCCAAAACTCAGCAACAAAAGCAATAACTGTAATCCAATTGCACGATAGCAACGATGATAGCCAGCTAGCCTCGGTCCATGAGGCCAGCCCGAATGTAAATCCTCACGAGGTTAAATCCCAAACGACAGTGGAGATTAACGATGCTCTTCTCCGGGTAATACGTTCCACAATCAATATAATCCAACCAGAAATGGTTCTGCAATCGCCGCCGCCGGTTCTCCTGTGCACATGTCCAGCAGGTTCTCCGACTAGGCCTCCTCGTGTGCTGGCACCAATGTATTTAGTCCAAGCGCACTGGCTAAGGTCCACTAGCTAAAACGAACGAACCGCTGGGTAATGCTACACACGAACGAACTGTGGTTGGCACAATACACAATAAATTAACGACTGTTTACTTCACATTAAACTAAGTCGAACTTGACGTTACTGCATTAAATATGACACTTTACTATTCAATTCGCACATGGTTCTCAACGCTCTGTTAGACGCACTGCTTCTCACTACATTAGAGTCACACGTTGAATCGGGATGAACAGCTACTGTTCGCATCTGCCGCAGCATATATACTTAAGTGGTTATCTAGTCCCAAACCTCAGTTCTCGTCTCGAATCAATACGCTGTCTCCGGGCATGTTACGACATGCCCGGGCTCGTCTTTGAACCTGACTTTGGGGGCTTGCGGGCTGGCGCCGAGGGCGTTATCCAATAAGGAGAGCGAATATTACCATGATTCGAACGCAGGCTTAAAGGGATATACCGTGTATATATAAATAATATACAATGTATATAAAACAATAAATGTAGATTCTCAGCTTTAATCTGGCCCTTCACAACAGAGAGACAATAATGTCCTTTACAGGCGGCGAGAACTCTTTTGCCGACACGACAGAAGTCACTTGAACCCGAGGCTCCTTGGTGAGATTACCTTTTAAAGGTTCAAGGAAGAGGGAGGAGGAAGGGCAAGACGCAAGGTGGAAGGGCCAGGTTAGGATCCTTAGATACAAGGCTATCTCACAGAGTGCTTTGTCACATTGTGTATCAAATACAAGGGCATAGGTTTGGTCTCAACATTGGGGCACTAAAGCGGGGGGTCTCGGGGTCCTCCCCTAGGAAATGATGAGCGTCAAACACTTAATTTCCTGTATTCTAGTGTACTTTTATGCACCAATTTGTGCCTTTTCTGCATACATTTATGGTGGACATTTTTTTATTTATGTAAAGGAAAAGACAACTTTGAGTTACCCGCTGACACAAATACAATGGAATGGAATGCAATAAGGCTCTCAGGCATTCTGTATTGCTTTCAAATATGTATTCCCCTGTATTATTATATCTAGTTACAGGGAAGAAGGATATATAAATGTTTTGAACCCTTTATATTTGACCTCTTTTGGAGAGGGGGTTGTCTTTCATATTTTTTGAGAGAGACAAATTGACCTTTTCTCAATATTGCAACCCCCCCCCCCCCTACATCTATGCCTATGAGGTGAGGAGGCAACTGCACCTCCTCATCCATCACCCTCAACATGGTGGGCCCCCAGGGCTGTGTTCTGAGTCCCCTTCTCTACTCGCTGTACATCTAGGGGTGGACGGTATGGTCTAAAATTTATATCACGGTATAATTTGAAGCATAGACGGTAACGGTATATATCACGGTATCATCGTTTTTGATTTTTTTTTTTTTTTTTAATATAATTTTTTTTTTTTTATAAAATATATATATTATATAATTAGACTTGTACTTGTATTATCTGCGAGACATCGCCACCACGCAACAAGCTCCACTGTCTGTGTGTACTCTAGTAGCCTCCAGCTACGGCCAGTATTCCCCGGAGCTGCACCTGGACCTATACTCTAGTAGCCTCGAGCAGAGCTACGGCCAGGATTCTCCGGCGCTGCACCTGGACCCTATTATAACGTTAGCAAGCCCTCAGCTCGAATACGCATCGAATCAGTGTTATAAGACATTGATATCAGGAGCTATCCGGCTAAGCCGGATATATAACGTTAATACAACGCCTCAGTGAATTATTTAGTTCAATGGGACATTTCGTTTTGAACGGTGAACTAACTTGGGTTAACGTGAGCTAACGGCTAACAGGTAGCACACACACGTCTCTCTACTAGACTTTGTGGAGCGTTTGTTGATGTCAGGAGCTATCGGTAGCTGGCCGACTAGATACCGTTCGGTTAGACAATGCGTCATCATGTATTAAACTAAAAGTGAATAGTTGACTGGGTCATTTTGTAACGGTAGCTAAGCTAACGTTAGCTCAGGGAGACGCCGCCGACAGCTGAGCTCCCGTGTCCCGTCCCACTAGACTACTAGATCCGTGTTTACATGCGTGCGGTAGGGGCTGGCACGCCCACTGCGCGAAGCCTCCTAAATAACTTTTTCCAGTTCGCACACATCTATTATCTATGACTAATTCTATCTATTTTTAGGGGCAAATGCGAGTGAAATAGTCGCGTTGTGGTTACATGACGTCATTGGTATTTTAGAGCTGCACTACCGGTTTAGACGGTATAGTCAAAATCCATACCGTAGAGCAAATTCATACCGTTTATACCGTATACCGTTTATACCGTCCACCCCTACTGTACACACATGACTGTGACACAGCGGAACAACAACACAATCACCAAATTTGCTGACGACACAGTAGTGGTGGGCCTGATCTCTGCAAACGATGAGAGGGCCTACCTGGAAGAGGTAGAGGATCTGGCGCGGTGGTGTCAGGAGAACTGCCTCTTGCTGAACGTCAGCGAAACAAAAGAGATGATTGTGGACTTTAGGAAGTCGGGGGTCTGGGACTACAGCCCCCATAGCATCGACGGGGCACCGGTTGAGAGAGTTAACAGTTTTAAGTACCTCAGAGTCCACATATCCGAGGACTTGACATGGACCACACACATTGACAGTGTAGTCAAGGAGGCACGGCAATGCCTCTACTTCCTTAGGCGCCTAAGGAAGTTCAAAGTGAGTCAGAAGATCCTTAAGAACTTCTACTCATGCACAATAGAGAGCATCCTGACTGGTAACATCACCTCCTGGTTTGGGAATAGCACCGCACAAGACCGTAGCAGACTACAGAGAGTGGCCTGTTCAGCCGAACGCACAATTGGCGGTGGGCTTCCCACTCTCCAAGACATTTACAACAAGCGTTGCAGGGGTAAGGCTAAGAGAATAATCAAAGACTCTAGTCACCCAAACAACTGCCTCTTTGAACTGCTGCAGTCAGGCAAGCGATATCGGAGTCTCATGGCCAGTACAGAGCAACTCAGAAGGAGCTTCTATCCCCAGGCCATCATGTTGCTCAACGACAATAACACTATGTAACAAACCATCAAATACTCACAGCACACACATCCACATGTACACACTCACTTTAAATAAACAACTCACTGTAGCACCCACCTTAACCACTTTAGACACTTTAATATACTTTATATTTATTGGTAAAGAGATTTCCACTACAATTCATACCTCATTGCACCTTACCCTATGTTGTACCTCATCCCATTTCTGCATTGTACTGTATACTGTATTGTATTGTAACTTAGTTACAAATTTTTTCTACTCTGTATTGTATATTGTATATATGTATATTGAAAACCTTTGTTTACACTTACGTACTTTTGACTTTATATTTTATACTTTATGTATTTTTATCTAGCACACTCTGAGGAGCATAACGGAATAAAGCATTTCATATAAAAGTATTCTGTATTTTTGTATTACAACTAATAAAGAAACTTGAAACTTGAAACTATGATCAAATGTGTGTGTGTGTGTGTGTGCTTGCGCTGCGGCAGTTGTACCACGAGCTGTACTATATATGATGACAATACATTAATCTAATCTAATTTCGATGGGTCGCGCAAGACACTTCCGCATCCATTTCCACACAGCTACATCATTACTTTGCCTTATAAGGAGCTCTGGAGGCATTGTTTTGTATGCAAATTACTTGAACGGGAACGCGCTTTTGAGTTTAAGACAGAATCACATTATCCAAGCAGATATCAGATCATGTCACAGGTGCGACCGTTTCAGCCACTTAAGACATATTACCAGCACGTTCGGGACTCAGAGTGAACTTGTCATTGATTCTGTCTCAGTCGGTTCCAAGATAAGTCTTCCAAAATAACTCTTTGGAACATTTTCGGGAATGAGACCCATAATGTGTGCAAGGAATAAAGACGTCTTCAAAATCCAGTTTAATCTTAATCTTAATCTTGTATTGAGTAGCCTACTATATGTGGACCTAGTTTATTGTATAGACTGTTTGCCCTGATGAAGGTCTTGTGACCAAAAGCCAGACTTTTGTTTCATTAAAGAAACCTGCATGCAAGTGGATATTTGTTGTTCGATGTAATTTTTTCCAGAATTGCATAACTGTCTATACTGCATGTATGGAGACAACAGAGGAGAGAGTGAAACCCATGATCAGAACAATCCTTCTCATGCAGTCCCTCATCTGCATTAACTTCTAGTGAATAAAGTGAAAGTAAACTATTATTTTTCTGCTGACCCCCAGGAACCCTCTGAAGGGACCCCACACTGAGAACCACTGCAGTAGCCTCCTACTAAACAGACCTATGTGAATTTGCACCTATGAAACTACAGTGTGTGTCCTTGTTAGACAACTAAACAAAAAAAAACTATTTCAGATTCAGATTCAGATTATTTTATTGTCACAGCTTTTTTAAACGTACATGCATTCGGAAACAACGTGTTATGCTTGTTTTTCCCGGCTCCTCAACCATAGTAGATTTGTAACCAGCAATACACAACGATCTATACAAACTATACAAAACAAGGTATATGTAAGGTAAAAAGAACTTTAAAAATTGTGTGTAATAAGTGTGCTTGTGTGGTGTGTAAGTCACATGAGGTGCTTTTGTGTGTATGCTCATGTAATGATTTAGAGTCTGTCCATCAGTAGTCGTTTTGCCCAGTGGAAGTAGCTGCTCAGTGTTCTTTTAGATGTGGACCTGAGACTGCGGTACACTTATCCACTGACTTTTCGCTCAGGCTTTTAATTGTTTATAACCTACAATTGTCTCCCTTTATTGTCTTTTTTCTATGTCATATTTTGTTCCTTTATGTTCTCTGTCTTTTGTTCTATGAGAATACATTTGACTCCACTTAGTTGTAGGCGTACATTGCTGTAACAGCAGCATCCGATATGCTCAGCTGTGGCTCCTTCTAAGCCAATAAGCCCCTACTAATGAGGCAGAGGCTGTTTTCACTAAGATTAGATCTGGGTGATTTGATGGCTCTAAGTACGTCTTCTCACACCTGGCACCAGAATGTGTCTCCACATCGCTGTCTCGACTGACCACTTGTGATTGGAGATCTGCGATCTCACTCCCTTGCTCGATATGCAAATGTACACTTATCTACCCACGCCTACTGTACATCAGTAAAAGACTCATGAGAGTTACATAGTAGAGCGCAATGTACAATGTTACTGAGAAATCCATTTCATTTAGAGAGACTACACAGCTTTATGCTTCCCAAATGTTTTATGTATTTATTATATTGACCATATATATATATATATATATATATATATATATATATATATATATATATATATATATATATATATATATATATATATATATATATATATATATATATATGGTCAATATAATAAATACATAAAACATTTGGGAAGCATAAAGCTGTGTAGTCTCTCTAAATATATATATATATATATATACACACATACCTGTCTGAATATACCTGCATATAATCTATATACCTATGTATACACCTGCATATAAACCATATAACTCTGTATGACAGTATGCACAATAATGCTGTATATACCATACACATATATTTATATTTACTAAATATAATACAGAATTCTTCCACATCTGTCTGTATACCTACATATAATCATGTTTACATTCTTAGATACTAGATACTATCTCTCACACTCTATCCCTGCCTATCTTCTCTCTCTCTCTCTATCTCTCTCTCTCTCTCTCTCTCTCTCTCTCTCTCTCTCTCTCTCTCTCTCTCTCTCTCTCTCTCTCTCTCTCTCCTCTAATTACAGGCATGGGCCCTCATTTATCAATGTTGCGTACGCACAGATATGTGCGTAACCCGTGCGTACGATAATTTCTAAGCAAAGTGTGGGACTTATCAATTTGAACGTGTGCTTGACTTTGTGCGTATATCTACGCACAGCTCCGATCCTGCATACCTGGTGCCCAGCGGTAGAATATGGAGACTGCAGACGCGGAAATAAGCTTTCGTGCATTACTTCCAACACTGGCGCGTGTTCTGTATGACCCGTAATTCATTATAGTTCATTGTAAAATAGCGACAGTAGTGTAATTATAACATGCTCATGCGCGAACAAGAGGTTGGCCTGCTTGTTTGGCACGGTGGGCAGACGCAGAACACCCATCTCCAAACACGATTAAATATTGTTTAAAGGGGACATGCGTTGCTATTCCTAGCACTATTTGGGCAACTTTACACAATTCCCTTGAGTCTATTGAAGACATCTGTAAGTTTTTTTTTCAAAAAAGATAAAATGCATTGTTTTATATTTCTAATCAAGTACTCAAAACCATCATTTTTCAGCCTCAAGATTTCAGGCTGTTATGGCCTGGCTCCGCCCATAAGCACTTTGAGTGACAGTCAGTCCACACAGTCTGCGACTGGTAGACAGAGAGAGATAGAGAGAGAAAGAGAGAGAGAGGGGGGGGGGGGAGAGAGAGAGAGTTAGAGAGAGAGAGAGATAGAGAGAGAGAGAGAGAGAGAGAGAGAGAGAGAGAGAGTATGTGTAGTCAGTCTAGGTAGATTGTGGGCGGGCATTAGCTACAACCACAGAGCCAATCACATCACTGTCTGCTACCCAGAGCCTGAGTAACGTCACTCAGGCCTTCAAATCAGGATGGCCTAATTTACTGGAGCAGGAAATTATCTGAGCTGAATCAGAGCAATCCGCCAATATGTTATTTAGACACTAAAACACATTGATACTAACTCCTATTACTATAATACAATGCTAGAGACTGAAAAATGACATTTCTAATGCATGTCACCTTTAAAATAAAAAGCGAAATACTATTATTTTGTGTGTCATGTTTCCAAATAAGATTGGTCACAACGAAATGCTTTCTACTTCAATTTGTTGGTTAGAATAGATGACATCCGTTGAAACTTCACTGAGACTAAAAGACAGTCTATTTGTGAGCTCCCGCACAGACGTGATAATAATAATAATAATAATAATAATAATAATAATAATAATAATAATAATAATAATAATAATAATAATAATAATAATAATAATAATAATAATAATAATAATAATATAATAATAATAGCTTCATTTTATATAGCGCCTTTCAAGAGACCCAATGTCGCTTTACATAGGGGAAAAAATAACAAAGTAACAAACATAGTGGACAGACACAACATATAAATATGATGATGGGATTCAAGTTCGCGTTTTTATTGATCACATAGGCAGGCTATAGGCTACATGGCACGGCCCATCGTGATATTGGAGATGGATCGAGCAATAGACTGTTACTGTCTGTACCACCAGGCGCGGACTGGCCATTGGGAGCACCGGGAGTTTTCCCGGTGGCCTGGCCTGCACAGATAAAAAAAAAAAAAAAGTATATATAAAATAATATATTTATTAAATCTTTTTTTTATTATAATTTAAAGAAACAATTTGCCAGGCCATTGTTTCTAGTTGTGGCGGCGCGATAGTTAGATAACCTAGGTGGGTGGGGAACAACCAGGATTTTACTATCTGCGACAGAGTTGGAGAACTATCTGACTCTCTCCCTCTCGCGGATCACACACACACACACACACACACACACACACACACACACACACACACACACACACACACACACACACACACACACACACACACACACACACACACACACACACACACACACACACACACACACACACACACACACACACACAAATGGACCCGTGCTGCCGCTTGTGATTGGTGGAGGCGGGACCAGGCGATACAACTGATTGACAGCGGAGGCGGTGAATGGAATTGCAGATGGCACTCGGATGCAGAATAACAGCCAGGCAGTGAGCCAGGTAGTGAGGGACTCGGGAGAGATACAGTAGAGCGAAAGTCAATTAACGTTGATGTCAGGATGGACAGTGGAAGAAAAAGAAAGGGTGGAGGAGAGGGATAAAACAAAGAAAAAGAAAGGCCCTTACAGGAGATGCTGCTAAATCCGGCAACATTTATCAAATGTTTTCTTGCACCAAGGTCAAGGAACCAGCAGACTTAGTCAGTGATAAAAATAAACATGTGGATGTTAGCTAGCTAACGTTACCATGCAATGCATCATCTCCCCTGTCAAAAGCCCAATGTTAAATCTGTCAAGAAACAAATAAATCATTTAACCCTTGTGTCTGAAAACTAAAGTGTTATACTCTTACCATATTAGGGGACTAAATTGAAAAACGCCATAAAAAGATTATATGTTGAAATAATTTCCCACTTTCTTTTCCATAAATATTTTATTCAACTTCAGATTAAAAATGAAATACTCCCACTTTTCTGAAAGGAGTTGTTAAATCTGACATTACAAAAAACAATATGTGGTGGTTATGATCGGGGCTGAAGTTGAATAAACAATTTATGAAAGAGAACGTCAAAATTATTCCAAGATAATTCAAAGATTACACACCTTATATAGCCACATATATTGGCTATAAACATAATCACCTCAAATTTATCAAAAAATAAGAATCTGATTAGACACAAGGGTTAAGTTGTTGTTCCCTTTCTAATTTCCTCAAAAACATCTAGTCTAGTTATTAATGTGATCAATATTATTTGACAATTGATGCTTTTTGTTGGAAATTTCAGTCAGTGAGCTCATACTTTGAGCTCATTTTATAGTTAAAATGATTGAGACAACGCAAGAGCGTTGCTCACCACACGCGATACATGTGTCACTATTCTGGCAGTGGCTACTGTTATTATAGTATTGTAATGAAAGGTCTGTTATTTAATGTTTGTGTAAAGGGGTATTTTAACTGTTGATGGGTAGTGCATCAGTAAAGTGAATATGGCATTGCGCTCTTGCTCTGTTTGAATAGGTGGAGAGAGTGGTTAACTGTATTATAATAGTAAAGATAAAAATATGTTGTGCTCTTGCTTTTTTCTTTTTGAAGGTGGAGAGAGTATCATTGCTAGTGCCACAACAGTTTTATTTGAGGTTCATAACAGTACATTGTACTAAGTAATTGTTGGCTCATTAGTTTGTGATTCACATGCACTAAAATTCACCAGAATGCAGGAAATTAAGTCTTTGTAACAAAAAATGTCCTGGTGGGGGACCCCCAGACCCCCCGCTTAAAAGGTGGCCTGACTGGGGCTATATTTCACGCTATATCTCCCGGTATGAATTATTTCCCCAGTCCGGCCCTGTGTACCACCCATGTAGCTGTCAAAGCTCCATCACAAATGCAGTTTTATTTTTAAATATATCGCATATGAGTAATGGAAATCATTCAGTTCTGTTTTACGGACTCTTATCTTTCTAAAAATATGTGTGGTATTGTCTTTCGTGTAATACATTTTTTTTCATTAGTATAATGTGCTAGTGAGTACAATGGTCATGTGGTGTGACATGAAGGTTATTCTGTACAAAATTGAAAAGGGGTGTATTTTAATTATGTATGTCTATTTATCAGCATTCCTCATCACTACTATACACATTTATAGCATTTCCTTGTGCAAATGAGTTACATTTTGCATAATTTTTCTTAATCAAAACTCATGGTAAGACGATTGCACTAAATTTGACTATGTATTTCTAATTCATTTTGGCAAACCTTCTTATAAAAACACCAAAATGCTAGAAATATTTGGTGACACTGTTATTTATCTGTCCCATTGATGATTTTAACATTTCTTACCAAAAAGCCTTCATAATTTCATAATTCTGAAAGTCACACCAAATGATATGCTGTCACGCCATATGAGGAATCACACCACACAACAACCCGTAATGCAAAAACATATATTTAATAAATTTAACAAACAACCAAAAACATATGAATTATATCATGGGTTCAAATTAAGAAAAACTGTTATAAAATGTTATAATCAGTGTCACAAAATACATCATATAGCACTTGGGTTCTGAACAACTGAAGAAACATATGAATTAATCGTCCAACCGTTACAATCAATTGTAATAATCATTGAAATTTCTTTTTAATAATTTTTTTTATTCAAGACATACATTAAATGTAGTCGAACATAACAGTAGAATCATTTTGAAAAACTGTTTTAAAATAGTGTCTCACAAAAGACATTAATAGCACTTGGGTTCTGAACAACTGAAGAACCTGAAGAAACATCGTCCAACTGTATTAATTCCAAGGTGCTGTCTCATTTGAATATTTTCCTATCAATTCTAAAAATCTTTTTAACATTTTTTTTTTTGTAATTCAAGGCAATTTAGTTTAACAGTGACTGAACAACAAGCCTCAATTATGTATTGCCGGCTCAGTACTGATTGAACAGAAGCCAGTCGTAGTTGGAAAGCATGGGGTTGTGTGATTTTACTCAGTATTTATTTTTGGTGGTAGAAAATGCAGTCGGGCCTCCTTGGCCACACAAAAGCATTCTGCCTCCCAAGCTGCTCCAGACAATTCACCTTCAGCTCATCCTCATCTATTTCCATTATCTGCCCCACATATGGCCTTTCTCCATACTTCACTATTACAAATAGCCCCTCGACATACTTTTCATCATCATCATCATCATCATCATCATCATCATCATCATCATCATCATCATCATCATCATCATCATCATCATCATCATCATTATTATCATAATCATCATCATCATCATCATCATCACCATCTTCGTCAATGAGATCTGACTGAACTTGAATGATGACGGGACCTTTGCTTGATGGGTCAGGTGGCACTCGGCACAGGGTTGTGTTGTGGTCAAACTCAAGTTGAGTTGGCTGGTAGCAATCTGTTTTCTCAGACCCCATGTTTAATCTTCACCTTTTTCATCCAAGTGTGTGCGCGCGCACGCGTGTTTATACAATGAGATTTCTGGATATACTGGGCTTTTCTACCTGTGTACAGCACATGTTGTACAACTACAGTAATATATTTTATACGTTTAATGGTTCAATTTACTTTTCTCGTCTTCTTCTCAGGACATCCTCTCTCCTTACAGGATCTCCATTTAGCCTCTCCCTGTATTCTCTTGTTCTGTCTGTACTTGCCATTCCTCTATGAAATCTGTCTCAAACTGAAAAACAAGTGAAAGTGAAATATTTCAACTACAACATCTTGTAGATAGACATGGATTTAGTTTGAGAAATGGAATAGTAGGGAAGTAGGTATACCTTAGAAAACGTGTTTATAATACAGTGACAAAGTGTCAAAAGGACAAAACACCATTGTGCATTGGGGTTATATGCTAGCATGCTAACAACATGCTCATTGGCACATGGCAATATAGATTTAAGTTTAGTATTGACTAAAAAGTATCTTATTTTTGGCATTTGTGCGTAAAATGAATCCATTTTGGATAAGTTTGACAATTTCTCAAAATCTGAAAATCATTATTTAATAAAACACAGAAAAGGATCACCAAGTTACTCTGGATAAAAAAAAACTTTACAGACAACATTGAGACAAAGCTTCCTGACACATCTCCATCCAAACTCTTGGAAGAACTCATTGAAATCTCATCTGATACCACCTGGAGCAGTGTGCGAACCATACCATGGTCTTCGGGGGAGCTGGGGGGGGGGGGGACAAAGAAAATAGCTCAGAGCGTTCTCCTGAGTCTCGCGACTGCCGCGGCTCCGCCACTTCCTCAATGTTGATTAGTCGGTCGAAAAGAGTTACCTTGATGAGCGCGCTCCTCTCCAAAAGTTGAACTAGTTTCAACTTTATGCCCCAAACGCTGCCGCCGAGGTGCGGCGCTGGGAAAAGGAACGCGCCTGTCACGCCTGTAGCATAGAAATGAATGACAGAAAGGAGCTGACAACTCATAAAACGTCCCCGGTCGACACAGGCCATAGGCTATAGGTATGAGTATTACAGAACCACACATAGTTCACACCACACATGTGTCTAAATACACATGCTCAGATTATGATCCAACACTAAAATTCACACACAACAGTCCTATTTACACATAAACACACGGATGAACCAATACCGAACAACAAGTTCACGACCAAACACATCGAGTCTAACATTATTATAGTAGGCAAAAAAATTCAACATTATCGCCACCCACCTGTCCTGATGGTCAAGATCTGCCCAATTCTCAAAATCTGCATGTCACAGAAGTAGTCCCCACAGCAGGCTGCTTCGCCTTATTTGTAAAATAAAAATTGGTTAGAAGGCTTACTTCTTTGATATTTCGTTTAACTTTCGACATTATCCTGGATACCTGTATTTATTTATTTTAAACGGCGGGTGAAGTTTGATTTGTGCCTGCAGACTGCAGTGCAGCGCCACACGATGATGACGATACAGAAAATTACAGAAAAATTAGAAATGCATGGCAAAAATAGCATTTATTGTCAGTATTTTAGAGACCCCCCAAAAATTCACAAATCATGTTTTCAGGGGAGCTGATGTCTGATCTAGGGGAGCCATGGCTCGCCCTATGATTCGCACCCTGACCTGGAGAGCTTGTTTCAGAGTGTGGTGCTGAGTACCAAGTATCTCATGATGCAGCAGTTAAGGTGTTGATACCATTCAGCACCACATATCTGTGTGAAGCTGGCTTTTCATCCATGACAGCTCTGAAAACAAAATATAGGGCCAAGTTGAGCCTTGAGGATGACATGCGTGTTGCCTTGTCAAAGATCTCCCCACGTATTGACCGTATTATTAAACAGCAGCAGTAGACCTCGCATTGAGCTAGAAATGTCCACTGAGTGAACGAGTGCTTATTTTCTCTCTTTATTTATATTTTTTGAGAAATGGTAACTTGGTGATAATTTTCTATATTTAAAGAAAATACATGATTTTCTGTTTTTGAGAAATGGTCAAACTTATCCAAATATGCTATTTTTATGGAGAACAGTGCAGCTGCAACAGATAGCACTTTAGTGATACTTTTCTGTAATTTTATTTAAAGAAATATGCTATTTGATTTACTACTACAAGCAGTGTAATGTCAACAGTACTAAGCCATTTAGACCTGAAACACCTGTTAATAATGCATTATATAGGCATATACACACAAATGTGTTTCCCAGTTTCTTAAATAAACATTATTTTGAAAGCAAGCACTTTTGTCATTATTGTAGCAAAAAAGACAGGACCGGAAAAGTCTTTATCGTATGTAGGGGTGCCCTGGAATATTTTATTGAAGACAGGGGTGTGCCTTGGCAGCAGAAAGGTTGAGAACCCCTGCTATAGGCTACCCATATATTGCTGTATGATAGCCATGTACAATAGTTAGATTATACTGTATATATATATATATATATATATATATATATATATATATATATATATATATATATATATATATATATATATATATATATATATATATATATATATATATATATATATATATATATATATATATATATATATATATATACCTGTATACATTATATCTGTACACTGCCTTACATTTGCACTGTAATGGCTAAAATGAACAAGTCACTGAAGCAAATTGCTACCTGTGCAACCCAATGGAGAATAAAAACTCGTAACCACTATTTTGCGCTTGCGTTTGCCATATACCATAGGCCTACTGAGAAATAAATGAATTTTTTCGTTTAGGTTTTTTAAAGTTAGATTAAGACATTGCAAGGGTAGACTTACTTAAAACTGCTGTATGATCCTCTTGACTGAATTGCTGCAGCGTTTGGAGGTGGGTGTCTGCGTCTGCCCCCCGTGCCAAACGAGCACAGCCACCAAACTTTCAGCAGGCAAACTGCGCTCTACAATGGCTCTTGTGCGCGCGTGAGCCAGTTTATAATTGCCAGATCACCTGCATTTAAGTGCTATTTTAATTACAGATACCAACATTACAATTGATTAAATACAATTAGTCCTGAATAAGTCATGCGTTCCTCCCGACCACCGGCAACAAATTAGCATTGCAGATTATCTGTACATTGACTGAGTGGAATCCCTTTCTATTCACATAACGAATTTGTTTATTGATGGAGCTTTGACAGCTACATGGGTAGACAGTCTATTGCTCCGATGATGTTGGGTAACCTGCGTTCATGCGTTTTGTTCCACGATACAATTTGGGTCCCAAATTGCGGTACAAATCAAGGAGAATGTGTCTCGGGTAGCGGACTCTACTTAATTATGTTCTCTCGGCAAATAGACTGCCCTATCTTTATGATGAATTGAAAATGGGGGACCCTGATGTAAACAAGACAAACGTATTTCTCTGGTCTGCATCCCCTTCACAATTGTGTGTATTGAGCTGTACTGTATTGTACCCATTCTGCAATCTGTTAATAAAATGTTCAATCAATCAATCAATCAATATCTCTGAAAACACGCTCACCGCGGAGCAAACCCTGTGACAAGTCTTACGATAACGCAAAATAAACCATGCTGCATTCATTCGGAAAGACCTATTCCAAATGCTATTTATAGGGTTTGACAATAATTACACTCATGTCTCTATTTTACAATTAACTATAATTCATTATGAGTCATACCGAACACGTCAGTGTTGAAACTCTAATGCATGAAAGCGTATTCCGTCTGTGCAGTTTTCCTATTCTACCGCTTGGCGGTAAGCATGGTCGGAGCTGTGCATAGATGTACGCACAATCTCAAGCACATGTTCATATTGATAAATCCCACACTTTGCTTAGAAATGATCGTACGCATTGGTTTACGCACATATCTGTGCGAACGCAGCATTGATAAATGAGGGCACTGGACTTTATGAGAACTCCCGTCGCCGATGACCTACATCTTTCCGTATACTCGGCCATTCCTTATAATAAACACACCTGCTATTTGGGTTATACCAAGACCTGTCTGCTTGTCTGTGTTCTGCATTTGGGTTCAGTATGTCTAGCCGTGACAATATCTCTATATCTATACATATCCCTTACCTACTGGCTGTTGGCCAGTATGAATTACTACCATACTGTCTTTATACCTGTACTAATGTACATATTAATACTATAACACTGTACATACATCAGAATTTTAGCTGTCCACGCTCTCAGAGAGATGCTGGCCAGAAGGTAATCCTGATAGAGGCTCACCAGGATGACTCAGCGGTGCATCATGACTCACACAATGTACAATGGGGGATGTGAATCTGCATTCAGTCCTGCTGTTTTCAGACTTCGGGGTCCATTGTCTAAGATCGTTTTTAATTCAGCGTTTTTAGGCTCTACTGGGGTGTCCAGCATAGGCGGAGTTTGAACTTGACGCCAGGGGGTGCGACTGCTTGGCGAACGATACCCGCGCGCGATTTTTTTGACCTTTATTTTATTATTTTAGCGTTTTTACAATGCCCTAACCCCTAATTTTTTATTTTATTTAGGTAGTACAGCAGCACACACACACACTCACACACACAGCACTACGGGGGATCATTTTTAACTGACTTACTCTTAATCATTGACAAAGTGACAAAGATAAAGAAGGAAATACTAAAATAAAAAGACCACAACAAGTATATTGCTGCTCCACTAGACCACTTTACTGTACCAAACATGACATACAAAAATAACAAAATACTGTGCAACACTCTGCCAAGCGCACAGCCGCGCACACGTATGCATACAGTAGGTTGTCAAAGGCTGTACAAACAAAAGTTCACATTTTCTAATAACAGCATTATTAGACATGCCAATCCAACGAAAGATGTGCTGGTCGCGCTGGAGAAAAGAAAAGAAAAAGATGTTGCGTTTGTCTTTTACTGTTATTTGTTATTCTAAGATGCTAATTCATCTGTATCTGGATAACCAATGAACGGATTCTGTCGGGGCAGGTAGCGTTATTTCGGGGAAATTGATATCTATACTGTAGACCTAATTGTCAGTGATAAGTTTAACGCTGGTGGTGACAACAATATAAACCTAAATGTTTGCGATAACGATGGTTGTTTCAATGATATAGACCTAAATGTCAATGATAACACTGGTTGTGTTATGGTTTGACAACGACCCCAAACGCTAACGACACAAGAGAGTAGGATTCAGAGTTGCCAAATACGAGGGCTTGTTTATTTGGTAATAAGAATAAGTGAAACAGGGAAAGCAGGTCAACAAGAACAGGTACAATGAACAAGGGGCAAAGTTCTGCTGCTCTGCAGCTTCTCCCGGAAGGGTAGTCTTGGGAAGCAGGAGCAGACCTCTGTACCGCTCTGCAGAATTCTCACGGCGGATCTCTCAGATGTTGTGCAAGACCGAGAGAGGGAGAGAGGGAACGAGTCAGTGACAGAGCAGACTTGAAAACGAGCAGGAGGACAGGGTGTAATATTCTTCGTGTTAACAACACAGTGATGTGCAATATTCCAAAAACAGCCCAAGTGAATATCTTCATGTAAACACACAGTGAGCAAAAATCCAAACACTGTCCAAATGTGAAATAATATCTTCGTGTAAACACACAGTGAGCAAAAATCCAAACACTGTCCAAATGTGAAATAATATCTTCGGCGTGAGCAAACACACAGAGGGAGGTGGAAGATCCCAAAAAATATTATTCCATAAAGGAAAGAGCAAACTCGATAATGGCTGGGTGAGTGACTGTTTGACAAAAAGGTGGTAGACTTCAGTGTAAAGG
>NC_140165.1:163725588-163749180 GCF_963971535.1 Notolepis coatsorum | reverse complement strand
AAGCGCGGATAGGACTTGAGGGGGATGTGTGTCCTCCAAACACGCTACGCCCTCTCGATGAGAATCCGCGCTGCCAGGTGAAAAGAAGCGGTGATTGGCTGGACGTGTGTCGGAGGAAGCACGTGATAGCTCCACTCTCCCAGACCGACGTGGGGGGTAAGTGTGCAGCGACCAGGAAGGGACTGGGAATTGGCATACGACTAACATTGGGATGGGAGAAAATCGGAGAAAATTGGAGGGGGGGAAAAGATAAAAAAAAAATAAAAAAAAATATGATCAAGAGGAGTGAAGACACGTGTTGCTCAGTTTACTCCAGAAATACCTCTGAGAGTTTTATTTCCAAACAAAACTCTCACTTTAACATCATTCATCAAAAATCATCATTGTTTACATTATTTACATGTACATTTGTCACTGGTTATCAATGTCAATAGTTATCAAACTATTCATCTCTAGTCTTATATTCACATTTTCCTCCTTTTGGTTCAGTATCAATGGTTGTTCAGATATCACTTAAATCATTTACATATGCCTCTTGGGTTCAATATCAATGGTCACTTAAAACATTTACATATGCCTCTTGGGTTCAATATCAATGGTCACTTAAATCTAAGCGACATATTCATACTTCTCTTTACTGTAATACACAAACATTCACTCTACACGTGCATGTGTGAGCTTTTCGGATAACTCACAATGTAAGATCACACCTTTAAAACGAGGGGGGGGTGAGGGGACAGGAAGGAGAGAGAGAGAGAGAGAGAGAGAGAGAGAGAGAGGAGAGAGAGAGAGAGAGAGAGAGAGAGAGAGAGAGAGAGAGGCGGGAGAGAGAGAGAGATAGAGAGAGAGAGAGAGAGAGAGAGAGAGAGAGAGAGAGAGAGAGAGAGAGAGAGAGATAAGCGGGAGAGAGAGAGAGAGAGAGAGAGAGAGAGAGAGAGAGAGAGAGAGAGAGAGAGAGAGAGAGAGAGAGAGAGAGAGAGAGAGAGAGAGAGAGAGAGAGAGAGAGAGAGAAGAGAGAGAGAGAGAGAGAGAGAGAGAGAGAGAGAGAGAGAGAGAGAGAGAGAGAGAGAGGAGAGAGAGAGAGAGAGAGAGGAGAGAGAGAGAGAGAGAGAGAGAGAGAGAGAGAGAGAGAGAGAGAGAGAGAGAGAGAGAGAGAGAGAGAGAGAGAGAGAGAGAGAGAGAGAGAGAGAGAGAGAGAGAGAGAGAGAGAGAGAGAGAGAGAAAGAGAGAGAGAGAGAGGAGAGAGAGAGAGAGAGAGAGAGAAGAGAAGGGGAAATGGCTTAACTATTCCTCTTTTAGCCAAAGGCTTGAACAGTAATTTTAAATACTTATACAATGTGCTATTAAAACAACAGCACAATGTCACCAATGTCCACAGGTCAGAGAGCACCAAAGTCAACCTACTTTTACCGTAACCTACTTTGGGTAGTTTAAGACTGCTCTTAAACTTCATGGGAAATATTCCTTTCCTTGAATCATACACTCATTTCACTAACGTTATACCTTCTAACAAGTGTTTTGTGTACTTTTCACAGTGTACTGACCTGAAAGCATAGAATATGATCAAGAGAAGTGAAGACACGTGTTGCTCAGTTTACTCCAGAAATTCCTCTGGCGTGAGAGGGCGGAAACCGTCACCTAGAGGGACCTGGCGCATCACCTGAACTACATGGTTCCGCTCTTAACTTCCTGTCTAATCAATTCTCCATCTCACAGTCAATGTGAACTTCGTTAATTATATTAACGTATGGCTGGCAATATAAAGTTGACCATAATTCCAATTGCAAAAATTACACAATATTATGCACATATTCTTGAGGATACTACAGAAGCATCAAAGGAAAAAGCAGTTTTTCCTAGTTCAGAGCAAACTCGAGGAACCCTAACAACCAACCAATAATTTAATAAAGATGCACAATGCCTGTATAACACCTGTTTAGCTCTACTGTGCTAAATGTATGCCTCCTTATGTATTAGCCTACAGGGGGAGATAACTTTTTAATTTCCAACAACAGGCAACAACGTTTTCACATATTTATTTTCAGCCAGGCCCATGTATGGTGGTAACTATTAGGATATACAGTATATATCACATACAGTAAACACAACAACACTAATTATGTTATAACTAAGATATGCTGAAATGCATAGATATTGAGAGTCTTTGATATTGAGTGCAAGTCTTGATAAATCAAACATTTGCGAAATCCAGTCGGGAGAGAGACTAAAAGTTCTGGCTACATAGGTGTAACCTGAACGCCCCCTACTGGTTGAGTATTGTTATTGTGTGTGTAGACCGGTAACAGATCTGGCCACCGCCTTCCCGTCGGTGGCAAAGGCAACACTCTACTATATTGCATCTGTATGTGTAACAGGGATTTCCCTAAACAATGGTATAGGGGTGCAGCGCCACTATGACAACGCGTCAGCACCACCATGTGTTTTATTTTCTTTGCAGGGAAGGTTTGAGGCCAGCTTAGAAACAGACATCGGGTCTCATTCACCAACGGACTTAAGACAAAAAATGTGCTCATAGGGCCATTAGGGCCCTGTCTTATAAATTGCCTTTTCCAGTGTTTAGCATTGTTTTCTAGCAATGTGGAGTTGTACCAACTAGTGGTCTGCAAGGGCCTTGAAATAAAGACCGAGCCCTGCCCGAGCCCGTGAACTTCAGGCCCTGCCCGAAAATAAGCCCGACTGTAAATAATATTTTAAGCCCTAGCCCGCGTGAAAACCAGAAAAAAATTATTATTATTATTAAAATATAATTTTTTTTGTATTTGTTTTAAATATTCGAAACACGGTTTTATATGAACGTAATAAATAAACAAAACTAAGAAGCATTTACATAGCCTGTTTCGCAATGCCGTCTCTCCCAGTGCTCGCTTATATAGACTGACTCACACATCAGCCTCGTAAAACGTATTGAAGGCTATAGAATCTTCTTTGACACACACACACACACACAACACACAATAGCCTACTCAGTCAAACAAACAAACAGAAAACAGAAATCAGATTTCGAGCAGAGCAACGTAATGAAAATCACAACAAAACAGGTAGCGAGTCGCGACCCAGCAAATAATAATAATAATAATAATCACTCACCACGACGTCAGCAACGCGTTGAACACCGAATAAAAGAATAAAAAACGGCTGTGCCCGGGCCCGGCCGAGCCCGAATTATTTATTAAAAAAAAAGCCCTACCCAGCCCGAACCCGCCGGGCCGGGCCGGGCCCCGTCGGGCCTGGGCAAGGTTGCAGGGCACTAGTACCAACACTGATGTGAAATCTCTAGCTATTCCCGTTTCTTCAGTTCAGCTCAGACAAGAACCTCCCCCACTGAACCAAGCCATTCAGAATTGACTCACTATCCTACGTAGCAAGGCGCTGATCTGGTTGTAGTCACCGCCCACAATCAACAATTCGCTCAACAACGGAGCAGTGGGAATAATGTGGAAGCGGTCTCCCTGTCCCTGACTCTCCCTAGTATTCAATTCAACTCTCTCTCCCTCTCTTTCTCCACCTGCATTTTACACACAATCGTGAGGAGCCGCTAACACAGCGCACACGCACACACGCGCATGGAACAATCTATCCTCTCTCTCTCTCCCTCTCTCTCTCCACCTGCATTTTACACACAATCGCGGGGAGCCGCTCACACAGCGCACATGCACACACACGCATGGAACGATCTATCCTCTCTCTCTCTCCCTCTCTCTCTTCACCTGCATTTTACACACAATCGCGAGGAGCTGCTCACACAGCGCACACGTGCGCATGGAGCGATCTATCCTCTCTCTCTCTCTCCCTCTCTCTCTCGCTCTCTCTTGTATGTATCACGCTGTGTGGGTGACTGTCAGTCAAAGCCCTTATGGGCGGAGCCCAGCCCAAAACAGCTTGAAATCTTAAAGTGGAAAAATGCTGCTTTAGAGTACTTGATTAGAAATACAAAACAATGAATTTTTTTGAAAAAAAAACTTACAGATGTGTTCCATAGACTCACAGGAATTGTGTAAAATTGCCCAAATAGTGAAAGGAATAGCAAATCATGGGACCTTTAAGACATTTTCGGGCCGATTCTGGCATTCACCAACCGTCCCTTGTCTTGGATTCTGCCCTAACTAAGAGCAGGATTTAGGAGCGCTGAAGAGCAGTCTTAACTTGACAGACTGGTGTGCACCGTGTTCTTAATACTTTGGGCGCTAGCCGCTTTAGCTATCCTTGTACCTACTGTGCCACTGCTTTAACCCTCCATTCACCCTTGTCGCAATTCTCTGCAAATAGCCTTTTTTTCATGTGTGTGTGGATAGCGTTGGCTATATTTTATGTATATGCCAGGAAAGTAGCTCAGTCTCACATCTTTGACTCACATTCCAATAATCCATGTTTGTTTTCTTTCAAAAATCACTATAAGTGCACTGCATAAATGTGTCACCTTCCACCCTAGTCGCAGAAATGAACAGGTTAGGGTTAGGGGGTTATTAGGGTTATGGTTAGGGTTAGGGTAACCCTAACCCCATAACCCTAACCTTAACCCTAACCCTAATAAAAAAAAATTTAAAATCCGGAAAATGAATAAATATTCGATATGTATAGGTGAGGACTGAAGTTAATAATGATATTCTTGAAAAAATTATTGGAACAATACATGAAAAAAATATGTTCTTACTGAGATTGCAGTTTTCGGCAATGGTTGACTCAAGGGTTAAGAGATAGGGATTATCACTGAGCGTCGCAGTGTTTGCAGGGCTATATCTTTTTATTCCCAGTTTTTTTTATTCTCCTTATTTTTCTATTTTTCTCCCATCCCAATTTCGTATTTTCCAATTCTCCCCTTCCCTGTCTTGAACGTTGCTCGACTATGCCTCCCACTGGTCGGTCGTAGGGAAGATAGAATCCTTGCATCAGGTGTCCCCTCCAGTACACGAGGAGGCAGTCTGTCGCATCTTTTCACCAGCGCGGACTCTCAGTGGCGTGGTGTAAAGGCCTCTACATGCTACAGAAACTTCAAAGCAACTTCAACACAACATCGACAAAGCAACGGTGTTGCAGACACATTACCTTTATGCTTCTGCAAAATCAACGCGCAGCCTATGATGCAACAAAATGTACCCCGGATGTGCGGCTCGAGCGCCTGAATACTTTGGGCAGCCGAAGGTGCGCACTCTAGCAATTACAAACGGATTTCCCTTCTCAACCACATCGTTAGTATAATAATAGCCCTGTTTATGTTTGTTTTCGCTTGTGTTCTTGTATATAGTGTAATATAGTTATATCGCCACATCAACCCAGTCCATCCCCATTGTTTCCCCAATCTCCTTCCACGGATTCATCGTCATAATGCTATCCTTGTAGTCTTTAGACCCGCTATTATATAAATGTTGGTACTTTCGGACCTCCTCTGCAATACGTTCCTGCATTTGATTCATTTTAAACAAACAATTAAACAAGTGTAATGAAACAATACACTAGCTATCGAGCTCCTGTCAGAAAGTTTTCTTTTGGTCTCGAGCTCCTGTCAGAAAGTTTTCTTTTGGTCTCGAGCCAGGAAAACACTAGAAGTGACAGACAGCCCCGCCCCCATTCACTACCAACCAATCACTGCTACGCAATACCAACGCAACGGGTCTTTAGATTAGATTTTGGAGACAGGTACGCAACGTCCTCGCAACACAGTCTACAAGACTGTCTGCAACAAGCGCGCTGAAATCGCGCCGATGTTGTGTTGAAGTTGCTTTGAATTTGCTGTAGCATGTAGAGGCCTTAACGCATGGGAGGCTCACACTACCCCCGCTACTTCCTGTCTCTGCTGTGCAGGCGTCCCCCAACCGACCTGTAGGAGTCGCTGTCCACAACGTCCAATCCCCACCCATCGACTTCCACCCGCTACCTCTGCCAATTGAGATGACGACTGGCCCAAGCCGGAGGCTGACACCGGGATTCGAGACCGGAGTCTCTTGCATTGGTGACGAGCGTAATCTCCGCTGCGCCACCTAGCCGCCATTTGCAGGGCTATATCTATATTCTATATTATAGCTATGGAGACAATACTATGGCTCATTTGACATTAACTATCCATCGTTCAACATGTGAAAAATAATAAATGTTTTCATGTATACGTTTGCGTGTTATACCGTGGTGAATATTTTATAGTTTCAGAGTGATCCTGGCTAATTCCTGGTAACTGTGCTATGGACCAATAAGTGAATTTTGCTAAAAGCGTTGGCGTTGCTCGGCTGGACACGCTACTATTTCCAATTCAAAGGTATATAATAGGTATTATGTTTCATCATGAATGCATGAAAGGGAGGGGGGGTCTTTTTTATGCTTTGATCGTCAGCAACAGCATACGTTTTGGAGTATGTTACATATGATCGTTGCGATCGATGTGAAATCATGGTTGGATCAAAGTAGGATTGATGTCATATAGTCCTTACCTTTACTAGGAGGTATCTCAAAAAGAATATTCCAATTGTCTGATCGTGATTTCCAGTATTGGTGTCCATCGGGTCCCCGACATAATCCGGCACAACACATGCATCGAGTGGCCATGGACGCGTTCCAATGTGATCGGGTGAACCACTAGGATTGCCTGGACCAAAATTCTCCGCCCGGAGGAAATTAGATGTAACACCCAGTGTGAAAAAAGGTTTCAAAGGGTCATCTCAGAATGATTTCCTATGGTAACACTGAGGTCCGTGATATTGCATAGAATAAAAAAAATCGAATAAAAGAAAAAACAATGAAAACCCGACTATACTCGGGTCTGGTGCTGAATGAGTTAAGGGCTTTATTTGGGAGGAATCATAGTGATTCCTTCATGTCAACTCTACAGGCCTCATTGGAATTAATTAACATCATTTAAATAAATATGACAATATTTGTACAATAAAAAAGTTCGCATTTGATGTCGGAAAAATAAATAATATGGATTCATCTGATCACAGGGCAGCTGGATTAACCATATCTGAACCAGCTATTTTGGACAAATGTATAATTACTTAATTACTCAAGATATTCAAACACAATTATGCAATTATTGTGAAATGATTGAAAATAATAATTATTTAATGCCTTAATTAGGCCTATACATTTGAAAGAATGCAGGTTATAGCCAACATGCAATATATCCCATTGATTGTACAATGGGACAGACATTTGTCGTTTTATATAGCTATAACCTGCATTCTTTCAAATATATCATTAATCAATAAAACAGATATTGAAATACACTATGTAGCCTACTACACCAACACTGCAAATGACAGATGATAAATAAATAAGAACTGAAGCTAATCGTGTGGATATATCTATAGTGGAATAGACTGTATTAATATTCCATAAGTCTTGTTGCGCCACACACACATGCACACTGTATAGCCTATGTGTCTAATAAATGAACAGTAGGCTTATATTATTCTAATTACTTGTTTCATTGGTATTTAGTAGATACTATATGCTCTGCCCTATACGTACAGGAAGTACAGTACACATATTAAGGCCGCCAGACCTAGGTGTACCATGAGCGGACTGGTGGACTGTACTACTATAGGGCAGCGCAGTATTTGTGATCTCCTAATAAAACAAGTCATTAGAATAATATAAGCCTACTGCGTTCATTCATTACGCACGTAGACTATACAGTACTGCGCGCGCATGCGTGTGTGTGTGTGTGTGTGCGCGAGCGGGCTGCGGCAGGTGGCCACAAGCTATATGATGAAGATAAATTAATCTAATCTTATTTTGATTGGTCGCAAAGCGCTTCCACTACCTATATCGGCCACCATTTCCACACACGGCCCATCATAGTCAGTTGCATTATAATGAGCTGGACAGGTGTGTCTAACTCTTGATGTCATACTTTTTGCGATTTCATTTGCACACAGCTCTGTTGGCTGACTTCATAAGGAGCTGCCGGAGGCGTGTCTGTATGCAAATGAACTAAACGGGAACGCGCGTTCATGTTTGTCAATGAGTGACATTCCTCATTGTGGGCATCCCAGCTGGGATAGTTTTGGCCACTTAAGACAGGTTCTCCATGCTGATAGTATCAAAAAAGCTGAGTTATTTTGATTGATATGTATGAGCCGGCTGAACAGAGATTCAGGAGACAAAGGTGAATTCAATCAGTGTTTTTTATTAGCTGGAACACACGGAGAAGAGAAACAGTCCTGGGCCCTCATTCATCAATGTGACGTAGAAAATGTTCTATTTCCACACGTAAGCACAGAATTTAGAATGAGTGCACGCACAAAAGAAACGAGATTTACCACACGTGCGTACGCAGGTTCTACGCACACCTGTCATGATAAATATCACCTTGGCCCTGCGCCGAGGCTCGTACACACTTTCACGTATTTGCATACCAAAACCGCCCTGATTAACCATATACGGTAATGGACACCCCCATGAAATGTGGAAGAATGGACTAAACCGAGGGAAGCGTGTTATGAGACAGGCTGACAGACGTGTACACGTACGGTGATGTCGGATATGATATCTATTAACCATTGCTGCCTGGGCAGCGCAAACACTAATAAAGACCGTGCTGGAATATGACTGCCTTTTTCCGTTTTGTTTGATTAATACCCAGGGATTAAAGTTCTCCTCAATTCTATTCCAAATCGCGACGGATTTTCCGTCAATCTTGCATATGATTTCTAGAGGCATACAGTCTATTTTGATGTCAGTATTGGGTAGCCTATATAAACAATAATACGAGAGCATATACAAGAACAATGAATCTCACTGCCATGTATGATGTAGCAGATACGCCATGTGTAGCCTGCCTATATGTGATCAATACAAACTTGAACTTGAATTCCATCATGTCTGTGTGCGGGTCACTGCGGGAACTCACAAGGCTGTTGTCACAATGTAAATAAGAACGTGCACTGAAAAGTTACAGTATGTAGTTGGTTGATTATTTGTATGACAGTCAGTAAACCCTTGCAAAAAGTATCCGTTTTATTTAATGAATTGAAAACATGCAGCATGCCTTTCCTCCCGGCATCCAGCAACAACATGTATCAGGCAAATGCGCATCGCAACATTGACTGAGTGGAATCCCTTTCTATTCACATAACTGCATTTGTGATGGAGCTTTGACAGCTACAGTAACAGTCTATTGCTCGATCCATCTCCAATATCACGATGGACCGTGCCGGTGGCAAAGACCCGAGGGTGGAGAGGACTTGAATGAATTCCATCATCATATTTATATGTTGTGTCTGTCCACTATGTTTGTTACTTTGTTATCCCCCCCCCCCTATCTATGTAAAGCGACCTTGGGTCTCTTGAAAGGCGCTATATAAAATGAAGCTATTATCATTATTATTATTATTATTATTATTATTATTATTATTATTATTATTATTATTATTATTATTATTATTATTATTATTATTATTATTATCACATCTGTGCGTGAGCTCACAAATAGACTTTTAGTCTCAGTGAAGTTTCAACGGAGGTCATCTATTCTAACCAACAAATTGAAGTAGAAAGCATTTCGTGACCAATCTTATTTGGAAACATGACACACAAAATAATTCGCTTTTTATTTGAAACAATATTTAATCGCGTTTGGAGGTTGGTGTTCTGCGTCTGCCCCCCCTGATACTGATGAGTATTTATTGTATTTTTATGTGTATGATCAAATGAAATAAGATGGAACAGCTCCATGTATTAATTAAATAAAGAAACAACTATTTGCTCATTAACAGTATGGTAATGTTTCAAATGTACAGCTTTTCTGATTATTACTCAGTAGTAGTAATTTATTATACTCCAGTTGAATCACTGGGCTGGTTCTTAGGTTAGCAAATCGGTGTGTAACTGTAACTGAGGGGTACAATTCCCTGACTGTATTGAATAAGTATGGTATCATTAAACCACTACTGTCTTATGTACATTACTACTGGCCATACAGTACACAGGTATATGAGATGAACACCTCCACAATGACACGGTTCCACAACAATATTGGTTAGAATAATATTTATTAGCAGCACTAAGATTGTATTACATTACTTGAGAATTAGAGTCGCGCTTGTAAGGCGAAGAATGTGCATGAATAGGTCAAGATCGTAAGTCCATTAGAATATTACGCAGGAGATAATGAATACCACCTGTATCAATAGGAATTATATCTATGGTACACTAGTAGGGCAGCGGGAGATACTAGTAGGGTCCCTCCGGTTGTAGGCCAGCAGGGGGAGGATTTGTCGGTAGCGAAAGTCTGGGTCAACGAAGAATAGGGAGACTCCAGGTACAGGAGACAGTGCAATTATCTCTTGATCCGCAGACGAACAACAGCTATTCTCCGGTATGCAGTGCAGCATGGGGGAAAGCTAGCCAGCCTCAGGCGTCCTAGAGGCGGGCTCGACGATGCTCCTCACAGGGTAAATCCCACACAGTTGTGGGTGTAGACGATTCTCCGCTCCATCAGATACAGGACCAAAGCAAATATAATCCAGCCGAAAAGGGCTCTGTAGTCGTCGGGTAGGTTATCCAGTGTACATATCCACACGGTCCTCGTCTAGGGCTCCTCGGATGACGGCACCAGGTTAAGCCGCCCAGCCTGGATAAGCACACTAGCTGGTACGAGGAAGCGTTGGTAATGCTGGTCACTGTAGAACGGTAGCCGCACGATACACTATACATAAATAGACTATTACTAAATAATAGAATAGGTCGAACTCGACGGTACAGCGTTAAACTCTGACACTTCAGCTATCAATTCGCACGCGGTCTCAAGGCTCTATTTTGGGGCAAAACGGGCCCACTTCACAGCACGTTGTATCGTGGTGTGAGGCTTCACTTATTGGGTAACTCATTTCGGGTAACAGTACTTCTGTATTCACCTGCGCCGTATTTATACGTTAGGTGAACAAACTAGTACCAGCCTTATTTCTGTCTCGTATTCTTGCGCAGAGCCGGTCATGTCCAGGCATGTCTTTGGCGGTGACTTTGAACCAGACCCTGGGGGCATGGCCGTGGCGCCTAGTGGATCGCTATCCAACAGGAGAACGAAATATTATGGTCTGTACTAGGTAAAAGGGACATTCCGTGTATATGTACAAAGAATACACAAGGGATATCAGACGACATACAAATACTATGCAATATATATCAAGTAATAAATATATATATTCGGTTTAATCTGATCCTTCGTAACAGTAACAGTTTTGTGTCGTACCGAGCCATTACTGGTATTGTTGGAGATAGTTGGGGGCCTTAGGGCTATATGAGGCTAAGTTCGTACAAATTTGTGCAAAAGCACCAAATTTGGCCCAGATGTAGCTCAGACTATGTTCTAATGATTCAGCGAGGGCGCCCGAGCCGGCGACCACCGGGGTCGCCCTGGTGGCCAAATCAATATGGCCGCCCTCCGAAAAAGGTTTCGGCTAAAACCTTTGAACCAAATTAGGTTCAAATAAAAACTTGGTGTCTATATTATGTTTCTTGGCCATTAGAAACACATTGGAATGCTTATATTTATAATTGGGTGTGTCTGGACCCCTAATTTGCATATTTCCAAGATGGTGGTTCCCCAAAAATGAGTTTTACCTTAACTTTTACGTTTCTGTTTCAATATTGACCCATTTCGCATTTGTGTCTTGATTATGAACTCCACAGAACAAGATTCAAGCAACAGCTCCTCAAATATCTGCCTGAATGGAGTGAACACCAGAAAGGGAGGGACACATACATCACAAACAAGGAAAAAGTGGCTAAGAGAGTAGCTAGAGGTCATGATTCCAATCAGATTGATCAGGATGAGGCGATTATGTTGATGATGGCCGCCTTAGTTTTACAAAAGTATTGCTTACAACCAGGCCACACATTTGACGGCTCCTTCCCATCGACACTCTCCAGGTGGCTAAGCTGGTCACCAAGGCTAAGGCCTCCACCTGCTCCCTTGACCCCTTACCCACAGTCCTGGTCAAAGCTGGCCTACCTGACGTGTGCCCTACCATCATGAGAATAATTAATTCCTCCCTGGAATCGGGCAGGGTACCCTCTAGCTTCAAGACAGCATCAGTCATGCCCATCCTGAAGAAGCCTGGTCTGGACCCAGATGACCTTGGGAATTAATGACCGATCTCCAACCTTCCTTTCCTAAGCAAGATCCTGGAAAGAGCAGTGGCTGCCCAACTGCACCAACACCTGTCCAACCATGAGCTCTATGAACCCTTCCAATGTGGCTTCAGGAAACACCACAGCACCGAGACTGCCCTCACCAAGGCCACCAACGACCTTCTCATTGCCACCGATTCACATCAGCCTCCTCATCCTCCTGGATCTATCTGCGGCCTTTGACATGGTCTTCCATTCCATTCTCCTTAACCACCTCTCTGACCACCTGGGTGTTACTGGGACTGCTCTCACCTGGTTCTAGTCCTACCTCACTGACCGAAAACAGTGTATCTCCATCTGCAACTCCACCTCCACCCCTGCCCCAGTCAACCAAGGTGTGCTGCAGGGCTCCATTCTTGGTCCACTCCTCTTCCCAATTGACATGCTCCCCCTTGGTCACATCATCCGGAAACATGGTCTCAATTTCCACTCCTACACTGATGACACTCAGCTCTACATCAGCACCTCACCCTCCACTCCTCTCGCCCTACAGCACCTCGTCAACTGCCTCCTTGACATCAAGGCCTGGATGTCATCCAATTTCCTGAAGCTAAATAGCAAGAAGACTGAGCTCATAGTTGTAGCCAAGCAGTCACTGCTCCGGAAGGTTGGAGATCTCCTCCTTGAAGTGGATGGCTGTCTAATACACCCTTCCCCAGAAGTTCGCAACCTGGGCGTCATACTGGACTCCACCCTCTTCTTTCATTCCCACATAAAAACAATAACTAAATCAGCTTTTTTTCATCTCAGGAACATTTCCAGACTCCGGCCATCTCTCCCTGACTCTGTAGCAGAGACTCTCATTCACGCTTTCGTCACCTCCCGTCTTGACTATGCAAACTCTGTCCTAATAGGGCTACCCAGCAATGCCCTGAACAGGTTACAATATGTGCAAAATTCTGCTGCCAGGGTTCTCACCGCACCAAGTCCTGGCACCACATCACCCCCACCCTCATCCACCTCCACTGGCTTCCAGTCAAGTCCTGCATCAATTTCAAGATCCTCCTCATCACCTACAAAGCCCTTCACTCCCTTGCCCCCCGGTACCTAGCTGACCTCCTCCATCCCGCCCGCGAGGCTGCGGTCCTCTGACTCCGGTCTCCTCTCCATCCCCACCACCAACATGCGGACTGTTGGTCTCAGAGCCTTCTCTGTGGCCGCACCCACCCTCTGGAACTCACTCCCTCCAAACATCCGTAATGCTACATCCCTGCACTCCTTCAAATCCCAACTCAAAACCCACCTCTTCACCAAATTTGTAAATTACTCTGCCTGATTTCCTTTTTTTCATTTTCTTTCGTTCTTTCCTTTTGATTATTATTTTGTTTCCTGTTCCCTCCCTTAGCTGACCCGCCTTGGGTCTCCTGAAAGGCGCTATATAAATTTAAGATATTATTATTATTATTATTATTATTAACTGTCTCACAACATCTGTTGCCGAACCCTTACGAGTGTTCAATGATATCATCCTCCAGGGTCCAGCACTCCTCAAACCCTGTGCAGCTAATACAGAAGATGCCAACCTGAAACCGAGAATGAAAATAACAAGTCTCATCACCCAATGTCAGAAGTACTAGGCATTGTTCTTCCTACTAATCTTCGTCAGGATGTCTTCACCTATGATGTTGACAATCTAGATGGGTAGAGCAAAGGGAACTACTCACAGAACGAGTTCCATGGAACTGCACTGAGTGCTACAAATCATCTCTCATGACCATCTATAAAAGTTGACACTGAAGATTCATCCACACCCAAACTTGCAGACACATACAATTGTTAAGCCAGCGGAACTCAATGAATATATATAATATAATATAGATATATTGGCACCCAGAAGTGGCACTGATCCTGTGCAAACATTGCATGATCTTGTGCATGGAGCCAAAGTGAAAGATGAGAGTTGGTTGATGCATGGGAAAAGAGTTCTCGATCAGGAGACACTAGGTGAAGATGATGTTATTACATGGTCAGGTTATAACTTGCAGCTTATGAATGATGACATAGTGAAACTCAGGCAGAGATAGGAGTGTACCCCTTATTCCCAGATAAAGCAGCATCTGCATCCATGACGAAGCATGCAATGGAGCTATCACAGAAAGGCACAACATTCCTGAATCCTGGCCAGATTGCTGTCTTTGGTGCTGATCAACCATTGTATGCTATTAAAGCAGCTCCAATGGCAATATCCTGCGACACTTGGTGAAGATAAGTTGGTCGTAATGATGGGAGCATTGCATATCGAAGACAAAGCTCACCGTATGGTGGGCAAGCTGCTCCGCGATTCAGGTTGGACCACCGTCCTTACCCAGGCACAGGTCTTGACTACAGGATGAGCTCAGTCTGGCCTCAATGAGCACCATATCAAACACACACGTTATGTCCATCAAGTCACTCTCATGTCCTTTCATATTCTCAAGCAGAAGGCATACTCTGCTTATTGTGTGGATGTTCTGGGCCCATCTGAAACATTCAAAAGGTGGGACAAACAATCTCAAGCGGAGTTTCCACAGTTCAAGTACTGGTCTACCATCATGGAGCTAGAGTTACTGTTCTGTCGATTCGTTCGGTCACTCCGAGAAGGACACTTCAAGCTGTACATTCACGTGTGTGATGAGCTCTGTGCTTGGTTTCACATGATGGATCACACAAACTACGCTCGCTGGTTACCAGTCAATGTTCGAGACATGTTTGAGCTGCCTGAAAAAAATCCTGCGATTTATGACGAGTTCATGAAGGGGAAATTCGTAGTGCAGCGGTCAGAACGTAAGTTCAGCTTGATTGCAAAAGATCAATCCCATGAGTAATCAAACAAAATCCTGCAGTCCTGTGGTGGAGCAGCTAGACTCTATGAAAGCCCTGAAGCCCTCACACTCTTCATGCTTGCAGGGCCTAACTGCACCAGGTTGGTGCAAGAGTTTGAAGCTGTGTATAACAGCAGCACATCATCGTCAACATCTTATCACAAAGAGGCAAATAGCTTGCAGGTCATGTTCAGGAAAGATGTCAAATCCTTCAGAGGTTATGGAGACCCACAGAAATCCATTTCTACCAAATAATGACCTTGTAGCACTCGACACACAAGACATTATGGAAACAGCAGTGGCTGAATCACTTGCAAGGGTTCACGAAGTTGGCATAGCCCTTTTACTGGAACCAGGCAACCTCTGTCCAGCTAAATATCCCAGAGTTCAGTACATGGTGGTACAGAGCTGGTACTGGGACTCCACGACCAAGACTTGGGAACCTTACTGGACTCATCTTGCAGATGCCAGTAAAGCCTGCACCATTCTCCTCCACTGCGACTGCAAAAAGTCATGTAGAGGGTGCTGCAAAGCTGGAGTCCATTGCACCTTAATATGTGGCTGTGAGGTTGCCTGTAGCCTACCAACAATGAGGGTCGAGACTCCAATGAGACGACAATAAGTAATCTGGTTGTGTGATTATGATATAAAAATCGTCACCTACAGCTTCTATCCACAATCACTCACCCTGGTAAATAAAAAGGAATGAGCACATCCATCCCCATAAACGTATATCTATAGACTGATGTGGTATGTGGATTGTCATTTTGGGCTAATGTAGGGTATGATTCTGTATTGTTTGTGTATTGTGCAGTATTTATTGTTGTTCTGTCATGTTTTCACCTTTGTTGTTGTTGTTATGCCTGACAACCAATTGTTGTTTAGGTTTATTTGACATTATAAATATTGCCTGGCAATCAACGTGTCTGATTCGGATTCTGATATAATTATATGTTATATAGAATTTCACTTTTATAGACAGAAAAAACAAAAGTTCTGGTAAAACTCACTTTCGGGTAGTCGCCATCTTGTAAATGTGCAAATTAGGGGTCCAGACACACCCAATTGTAAAGATAAGCATTCCAATGTGTTTCTAATAGTCAAAAGACATAAAATAGACACCAAGTTTGTATTTCTAGTTAATTTGGTTCAAAAGTTATAGCCAAGACCTTTTTCGGACAGCGGCCATATTGATTTGGCCACCAGGGTGGCCCCCCGGGGGTCGCTGGCTCAGACGCCCTGACTGAATCAATTGAGCATACTCTGGGCTACATCTGGGCCAAATTTGGTGCTTTTGCACAAATTTGCACGAAAATATCCCTAAGGCCCCCAACTAAGACTCTTGGAGTAGTCCGTGAGCGCCCCCCCTGCCTGACATCATTAAATACCCCGTTTTGGGTTTACTCGTTATCTGAATCCTGCCCGTTTACCCTGCTCTTAGGTCCACTCCTACAACAAGCCGTTACAATATAAGGTGTCAAGTTACCACATATTGGCCATGATAGGTTCAGGTTATTGGTGACCTCACACATGCCACTCAGATTTCAGGGATGTATGAGCTCTCCCTCTCCAGGGGAAGAATGTGAAAAATGTGCTATGGTGATAAGTTCTGTGCAAATAACAATATGTATAGTCAAACTACCTTCTCTAAGAAGAGTTAACAATTGCCAGTATTAGTCATCAGTATTAGTTTGAGTTTTTTGCCCAAACAAACTGTGTAATAGAACAAACTAGTAACAAACTAAACAATGTAGGCTATGCTATTTTGTCCATGCACACACTTTCCCAGGGTTAAGGCACTGAGATCCCACCCCCATAGCTACGTAAACCTGGATACAGGATCTCAGCAGTGAGATCCCACCGCTGTTACCAATGTAACTGAGTGGATTTGAAGCTGGGACCATAGGATCCACAGACGGCCGCTCTAAGGGCTAGATCCACAAAGAATGGATTGCACGGAGCAAGTTGCACCCTTACTTACAATTCATTATGAATTGAAAATGGGGGACCCTGATGTAAACAAGACGAAAGTCTTTCTCTGGTCTGCATCCCCAATTGTGTGTATTGAGCCATACTGTATTGTACCCATTCTGCAATCTGTTAATAACATTTGCATTCAATCAATCACCGTGCAGATTCATTGATTGAATTAAAGTTTTATTAACATATTGCATTCTTTGTGGATCTAGCCCTAAGTGTCAGACCCGTTAGCAAGTGCTGGTTCACTGCGACCGACTCATTAGTAGTTTACGGTAGTATAACATCTCTCTCTCTCTCTCTCTCTCTCTCTCTCTCTCTCTCTCTCTCTCTCTCTCTCTCTCTCTCTCTCTCTCTCTCTCTCTCTCTCTCTATCTCTCTCTCTCTCTCTCTCTCTATCACGTCTACAAAAAAACGCGTTGCAATCTGGTGAAAAATGTCGGAGCTATGGACATTATACAAAAGTAACTGTACTTTTGATCTAATTTACGGTGTTTGCTGCCCTGTAACTGGCGCTTGGTGGTACTAAATCCAGATTTAACTATGCCATTGAAAAGAGGAGATTTGGCCCGATCCATAGATGTATGACCTGGCCATAATAAGGTAATTTAAAGCCCTGATATTATTTTTTAATCTTTTTTTCCCTCTTTTTCTCCGCCTGATTTTCTGTGCTTTTCCTCCCATCCCAATTTAGTCGTTATGCCAATTCCCCCCTCCCCTACCTGGTCGTTGTGCGCATGTACCCCCTACTGGTCGGTCAAGGGAGCCCTGAGGTCTACCACATGCTTCCTCCGACACATGCGGAGACAGCCAGCGGCTCGCTTTTCACCTGACAGCGCGGACTCTCATTGGTGAAGTGTAACGCGTGGGAGGTCTGCCTTCACGACTTCCTGTCTTTTGCTGTGCAGGCGCCCTGACCTGACCTGTAGGAGTCGCTGTCCACAACACCAGATTACCACCCCATCGACTTCCCTCCCGCTAACTCAGCCAAACAAGTTAGTATGACGGCTGGCCCAAGCCGGAGGCAATGCTGACACCCGGATTTGAGACCGGAGTCTCTCACATTGGTGACAAGCGCAATCTCCGCTGCGCCACCCAGCCACAAAGCCCTGATATTCTATATTCATATTTCAAATTGCATGTGACCGGATGGCAAAATTCTGTACTGTATCTACAAAACCCCTTGTAAATCATCTGCCCTTTATTAATTTGCTCATATTTTTAGTACACTTGTTCTCAAGAAGGTGCTGAATGAGCTCATCTGGTCAATGTTACCATGGTGTTATTCACCGTCAAAGATGACACATTTTCTAAATAATAATAATAATTAATATTCTCCTTTTACTCAAGCATAGTATCAGAAACAATATTTCTGACACTGTGAATACATTCCCTGAGGTATATGTCCCTAGATACCAAGAACATGAAAATGGACCTTGTAGAAGTGGAGCAATCTTCCATATACTTGGGTATGTACTTTTAGGCGAATTTTCTGAAAATATGGGCAGGGCTTAAGAGGTTAATTGAATAATCTGACGTAGGTTTGACAGATGATTGCAGTACAAGTTGGCATTTCCTTCCGTGATATTCCACCATAGATGCTATTGTTGTGAGTCTAAGGTATCTGCTTCTGTTGAACACACCTATTGCCATGCTGAGCACAGGCAACCCACTCTCCATAGTGTTCCTGGGGCAAGAGAAGAGCCCCAGAGGTACTGCTCAAAGGTACAATTACATATGAAAAGTAATTCAAGCGGGCTTATCTGTCTCAGAATCAATATTTGCAGAGGATGGCCGTGCCCTCAGGATATATGTCCTCAGGCTACTTCTAACGCTTCTCCTAAAAAAAGAAACGAGTCCCGTTGCAAGCTAAACAGAGAGGACATGGGTCTCATCTGATGTTCTAATAGATCATTCCTTACCCCCGACCCCACCAAATATTTACCCATTTGTCAGTTCACTATAAAGGCTACATTACTTGCAAGGCATCCTTATGCATGGAATGCAGCACAGTGACAAGGGTTGCAACGTCTTGATAAATGTAAATTCAGTCTAACGTGGCTGAACGAAACAGTGTGCACAAGGAAATACTTGAGCTCTGCACTTTGTGTTCACAGAGTGAGAGGATAAGAGAGAGAAGGAGACGCAAGAGGAGAGACCAGCCTGTCAAACAGCGCCTCAATATCAAAATGTTTTTTCTTTTTTTTGTCACAATCTACATGGTCTATGGCAGGGGTGGGCAATTATTTTTCCCAGGGGGCCGAATGAGCAACTGAAAATATGTTGGATGGCCGGGCCAAAATTCCAAACTCAATTATGCATAATATACATTTTATTTCTATATAAAAAGCAGTAAATGGCATTGTTTTGACCCCTGGTAAGAGTGTATGTTATTATTTGGCAATTAAAAGGTGAGGTTAGCTTTCAAAAAGATCATTTATTCAAATATAATTTATTTCCAAAATGATAAACAAAATGTGAAACATTAATAACAAAGGGCATTTTGAGTTTCATATACTATTGAAACAAGGATTTTCTTAGCTTTCTAAAGACATCACATCATCTTATAGCAAAAATAAACAAGACATGTCACTGAACTGTGTAAAGAAAAGTGTCCCAGTTTTGTAGCCTTTTTTACTTTACATGCCTATATTAAACATTTAATGTTTTCAGAACTTTGAAAAAAAAAGATCAAGTGTCCCATTTCACTTGTTATATTTCCACATTTTAGTGTTCTTCAGTTCTTTTTTTTTTCATTCAGTGTGAGAAATCCAGTCTCTGTTGAGCTTTAACAAGTCCATCAAAGTCAGGTTGCATGTCTGAGGTGGAGATGCGAAGCACAGCTGCCAGATGTTCATCAGTGACAGAGGATCTGTACCTGGACTTGGTAAACGTCAGGACTGAGAATGTCTGTTCACATATAGGTGGATCCAAAGAGAACCAACATCTTCTGAGCATGTCTCCTCATGTTTGGAAAGTTATCCTCCTTGAGAGCAGAATAGAACTCTAGCAGTAATGCTGACTTAAAGTGCTCTTTCAGTAGTGAATCAGACTGCAGGTCAATGAGTTCAAGCTGAACAACTATCAACACTGCAGGTAAAGGGAGAGGAAACCAGCTGCATTTCATCCTCAACCTTTTTGAAATCTTGAAAACGCCTTGAAAATTCATCATGCAGTGCTCCCAACATGGATGAGTACCTGTGCCGGTGATCAGCTGATGGTTTGACTTCTTTCAGGGTTTTCATGTGTTTGAGATTGTTGCTGCCTAGTTGCCTTGAAGTTAATTGCAACTTTGTCATGAAGGCTTTCACATGGCTATGCATTTCATGAGCAAAAATGCCCTTGCCCTGCAGTTGTGTGTTCAGTAGGGATGGGTACCGTTCACATTTGAACCGATACGGTACCGGTACCTGTGAATCGATACCGGTTCGGCTTGCCCCGACTGCTTTGTTGTTGAATCAAGTCAAATCCTAGGTAAGCGTATATTGTGCGTGTGAACGTTGACGTGGAAAAAAAAAGTAAAAAAAAAAGAAAGAAAAAAAAAATTATTATCATGTAATCTTTCGCGGGCCGGTCAGAATCATCAAGTACAATGCCCAGGTCTGGTCTACGGAACACATAACTGGATTAAGATTATGATAAACTATGAAACTGATGAATTCAAGAGGTGTATATAAAAATAAAAATATATGTGGATGGACCACAATAGTGACTGCTGTAAAGTCGGTTTGATATTATTATTCAGAAATTCGATCTTCTACCTCTGTTCTGTCGTTGCAAGTGCCAATGGATGAATGATGAAACTGGACTTTGAAGAAGTATTTATTTGTAGCACATTGCTACATCGTCATGCAGCGTGCACAGACATGCAAGATAGGCAACACACAGGACACACACACACACATTCATTTTTTGGGGGTCACCGTTGAAATGTCCTCTCTGCGCTTGACACAGCATCCTTTCCCCCGAGGGCAGCCGGGAGCAGACATGGGTTGTGGCATGGGCCGCACCCGGGGACCAATCCAAGTGCTCCTGTCCGTCTTTGTCAGAGACGCAACAGTGTTAGCAATCTGTTCTGCATGTTTTTCCATTGTTTTAATTTCTTTAAGGGTGAAACCCTAGCGAGCATGGGGATAACATGCAAACTCCACACAGAAAGGCCCGGGAGATACCTCACCTGGCAATTGAAGCCCAAAAAGGAAAAAGTAGATTGCAGCTGTTCGGAGGCACCTATGATTAAATCAGCATTGGTTTTGGAACTCAAACTCATAAAACCAATGCCAACACTGCTGACTTTTAAAATGGTAATTGATGGCTGTTTAATTATATATATTAACCTACCACCGTATCCTTTATAAAAAGGTGTGATGGGCTTCTCTGGTTGAAAGGCGTAACTATCATTGATATTTGTTTATTTATAAAGCCCTTATTGGTAAACGTCCCTCTTAAATCACTGTTGGAATGGAATCTATGAACCTATTCTACACGTTCAAATGACTGGTTGGTTTTTAGGGTTCCTCCAGTTTGCTCTGAACTAGGAAAAACAGCTTTTTCCTTTGATGCTTGTGTAACGGTTGTGACAACGTCACCTCAAACTTCGATGCCCCGAGGGAGTTTCGAACACGGGTCTCCCACGGCGTGTGCCAACAGCACATACCGCTATACCAAGAAGTGAACTCACTGCTTTGTAACGTGTCTATGTGTCTTTTGAGGATGAGAGTGAGTTTAACCCATAGCACCGCTATTCACCCCAGCCCTTCGTGACTGCGCTTCACGATACCATCCGTTACACTCACCCTCCTTAAACTCACACCACTCCACCCAAGGCATCTGGGTCAGTCGGCACCATTGTAACGGTTGTGACAACGTCACCTCAAACTTCGATGCCCCGAGGGAGTTTCGAATGCGGGTCTCACACGCCGTGTGCAACAGCACAGACCGCTATACCAAGAAGTGAACTCACTGCTTTGTAATGTGTCTGTGTCTTTTGAGGATGAGAGTGAGTTTAACCCATAGCACCACTACTCACCCC
This sequence comes from Notolepis coatsorum, assembly GCF_963971535.1. Lineage (NCBI taxonomy): Eukaryota > Metazoa > Chordata > Actinopteri > Aulopiformes > Paralepididae > Notolepis > Notolepis coatsorum. The sequence continues at coordinate 163,727,226 of NC_140165.1, read as the reverse complement.
AGCCCTTTGTGACTGCGCTTCATGATACCATCCGTTACACTTCCAACACCTGAATGCCCTCCAACTGACTCTGAAGCAGTGTTAATTTTGTCAACGGAAATTATGACTATATATGGTCGTCAACAAAGCTTTTTCCGACAACAGAAGTTTTTGACGACAATGAGTTGAGATATCACGTTAATGTAGATCATGCGACACTAACGTGACTAAATAATTAATGCAATGTCGTTGACTACAAACAACGACACAAAATGTAGTTTACAAAGTAAAATCTTGCTGAAATCTCTCTTCATTTTAAGACGAGACAAAATAATTATAACTCTTAGAATAATTAATGTTATTATTAGTGCAGCATTTCCGTTTCCTGTGTGCAGCGCAAGCGCTTTGATTAATTTCCTCACTCGCGTTATTTGTTCTTAGCCAGCATTCTAGATGATTGATTGATTGATTGATTGAAAATTGTATTAACTGATTGCAGAATGGGTACAATACAGTACAGCTCAATACACACAATTGTTAAGGGGATGCAGACCAGAGAAAGACTTTCGTCTTGTTTAAATCAGGGTCCCCCATTTTCAATTCATCATAACATATATGACATACATGACATACAGACAGTACTGCTACATCTATACATTTATGACATACCATATTTACAAATACAGTACTGTTTGTGATACAAAAAGAGTCTAAAAAAGAGAGTACATTTGACGAAGAAACTGTACATTGGAGGAGGTTGGGTAGGTGGGGCGGAGGGGGGGGTTGGGTAGGTGGGGTGGGGAAACTGTACATTGGAGGTGGTTGGGTGGGTGGGGTCAGGGCCGCCTCAGGGGGTGTGCGAGCAGTGCGGTCGCACAGGGCCTCGCGGGAAGGGGGGCCTCGCACACATTTTTTTAGATTTTTTATCTTTTTTTGCGAGGCCCCCCTTCCAGCGAGGCCCTTTTTCATCACAGACCTAAAATCTAGTTTAGCTTATATGCTTATATATTTCACATTAGACACGTTTGTAGAATGTGTCTGACTTGTTCCTGGCTCTGCGGCTCTGTAGATACACTATTGGAGCTCTGAGGCTCTGCAGCAGATATACTATTGGTTTCAACGAAGGGAGGGGTTACATGTGTACAGTCGGCCGGCGTGCGTCAGCTGCGTCTGACTATTTTGCGCGTTGCATTGGAGGTTATGCCAGCCAAGACGAAGAGGACGGTCGTTCGGCAGATGGACTGAAGATGAAAGTTGTTGCATGTTAGAAAGTTCAGTCAGTTAGGCTAGCCATGTCGGCTTAGCTAAAGGCAGGGACAGCTAGTTAGCTTTAGCTACGTTATAATATCGAGTGCTAACGTGTGGTTCAGTCGGGATAGCCATGTCGGCTAGTAGCTTAGCTAACCTAGAGAGAGCGTGTGCAGCATTGGAGGTTATGCCAAGATGAAGAGGACTCCACGGTTGTCTCCTTCCTCTTGGACGTTTGGTGAGTTTTTAATGCACTCTATTCTATTCCCGCCGTGGAGATATCTCTCTCTCTCTCTCTCTCTCTCTCTCTCTCTCTCTCTCTCTCTCTCTCTCTCTCTCTCGGGCCGGCTAGCTATCGTGGCTAATGTTATGTTGGCTAACGTTATGTGGAGCCAGCGGGCCGGCTAGCTG